>NC_135537.1:96943725-97153812 GCF_045843805.1 Urocitellus parryii | reverse complement strand
ACATGTGTGATGGACATATATCCCCTTATGAGTTTCGATTGGCATACGTACTATTACATTTTAATAGATTAAATATATAGTATGGATTTGCAAACATGAAATATATGTGTCATATACTACCTTGATTCTTTCATGTCCATCTGGGTGGATTGATAATCAACTATTCACAAGATATTTCTCAGAAATATTCATTTTCTTGACATACACATTAGTTTCTGAATACTCAAAATGAACTTCAGTGAATGTTGAGTACTAACCCTCATATTTCTACAGTAAGTGACCCAGTTGAACATCCATGAAAGTATATTCATATGGGACATGATGTGTATTTTGAAGTAAATTTTCATTCAAAATTGTTAAATTCCTATTTCTTCAGAAATGATACATCCAGGATGTATCATTTCATCCAATAATCACAAATTGATATGCATATGATTCACTTACATTCACTCCCTGTATCAGATCCCATGTATTTCTCCATGTTGCTTTACTTGCTCTTTCATGAGATTTCTTTATAACACATTATTTTGAATTCCATCAACATTTTCGAAGCAACACTCACAGTTTGGTATAAACAGTAACCCTAATATTACCACTAGATGTATAACTACTTGGACTGGATGTTTGTATGTGAATACCAGATTGCATTTTTTTTTTAAATATCAATTCAATCCATTATTTAAAATAGGAACCTGTTATATTTTTTATTCACCGTATGGTGTCTTCATGCATCATCTCTATATACGTAGACCCAGGGTACACCTATTTTTATCCCCAAACTCTAAACGATAGGGTTTCAAAACATGCTCCCAGAAATGGTGGGAGGAATACACATGTCACCTGCTCCGTGTCTTCCTTTCATCACATCATCTTCTGGACAAAAAATGCAAAACTCACACTTATCTTATGATTTTTCCGAAGCCTAATTTTAATGTGAGCATGGATTACTAAAATCATCTACTTCTGCGTTGCCTATTGTTTTCAAATTTCAATCCTATGGTCAGTATACACTTGTTTCTTCCTAGGATAGTGTATTCAACCATCCCCCCTGTTGAAAATATCCCTGATCTTATCGCTCATTTTGTACTTTGCCCCATCTCCTAACATCCCTATTGATATCTATTTCCCCAAGTGCCTTGTTGTGACTGACTCTTCTTGTGTGCTGACATTCCCATTTACACTCTAATAGAAATTCATTCTATTGCAAAAAGGGCCTTTTGCCCAAATCTTAAACTCACTCTTCTTCCTTCCCCTACCCTGGAATCCTGCCTACTATCTCAATTTCACTGGAAGTTCTCTTTTCCATTCAGTAGTCCCAGGTACAAGATCTTATGCCATTGTAAATGGATTCAGAGGATTCACCTCTTGAGAACATAATTCAAAACTATGTATGGCCCAATGAAGGGCCCAACACCCTTGTGTGCTTCAGATCTTACCTAGTTTTCTATTATCATACTTACATTTCACCTTACATTCTTAAAATATCCCAGTTGCCCAATACCCGTATCCATCCAGCAGAATGACTCCTACACCAAATCGAACCTGATATGACCCTGAACCAGACTCTGTTCCCTCAATCTATCTTCACATAACAGCAGGTCCTGAGTTGATCTTGCCATACAGGTATGTAGGGAATCCTCCATCTGCTGAGAAGCTCAAAGGTAGATGCAGAAATGATCCCTGGAGCAAATGTAGGCAGCTAGGTAGGACCTGTGAGGTCTAAAGTCATCTTCCATGGCCAACAACCCAGACAGGATGAAGGGCTGTGGCTGATTCAGCCTCTCTCTTCTCAATGCAGGGAAGATGGACACAACCAGGCCTGGGTGGGTTCCTGATCCCGGGCTCCTAGGGTATATAGGCCTTTATGACTTGTGAAAATGTCACAGGAAGGTGGGGCAGCCTCCATCTCATGGGACCCTTGGAAACAACTGTTAGGACAAAGTGGTTGCCAAGGCAGTGACGTCATTCACGTCCCTGAAGGAAGTGACCTCACCTCACTTCCTCGGTGATGGAACTCTCTGAACTTGGGATCCAGGAGTCGAGGCACCCAGAGGCAGTTCCAGTCCCAGTGGGCTCACTTGTTTTTCTGGACCAAGGCCAGAGTCATTCTTTCTTGGCACCTGGTGATGTGTTGATAGCCAAATGCCTTGAATGGTCTCAACAGGGGCGTTTCCTGAGAAAGAAGTGTTGGCTCATTGCTGGCTCCTGACAACTACACAGATATGGCCAAGGAGACCAGAGCTGAGACAGGACAGGCCACTGCTGTGGAACATATTTTGACCCACCAGTCAGAGGGCAGAGTGGATAGACATAGACCAAATACAGGGGTGGTTTGTGTGTCTTAGTGGGTGTGTGTTTCAATTTGGCGTTTTGTCTCATGTTCTGAGAACATGAAGGAAAAACGTTTTTGTTGTTGTTGTTGTTGTTGTTGTTGGTGGTGGTGGTGGTGGTGGTGGTGGTTGGTTTGAAATGGACTGTTAACTAGTGAGTCTTTCTATGCCAGTGGATCCCACTGGGTTTGTGGTTAAAGAGAGTAGAGAGAAGAATGCAGCCGTGAATGTTTTCTGTCTAGTGGAAATCTTTGCAGGGCTCCTCATGGCCTATTGATGAATGGACTGCTGCTTGCCTTGCAGATGGGCAACACCTACCAAGATCCTAAGTTCCTGTATTCTTCCTGAATTTTGGCCACTGTCTGAAGGGGTTCGTGTTTTTGTGTCCAAGATGGGTTACCACCTTCAAGCTCTGTGACATGGCCATGGATTGGATTGCTGATGGGAACGCCAAGCATCTCAGAAAAGTCAAAAATTAGCATGACTGGTAAGGATCTCTCTGGAGAATCCCTGCTTGCTTAGATAGCCACCCAAGTTGCATGATTAGGAGCTGTCAGTGCCACAGTGTTCAATTCAAGGAAAGTTTTTCTCCAGGCTTCTTTCCTCCCTATTGTTCTGTTCCCCTGAATGTCAGGGAGGTGTTTGCCTTAGGGCACTCCTTTCGGGATCCTCAAGAAAACAGTTTCAAATGGAAATGAAGAGGCCCCATCAGTGCCTTTTAGGTAAAGTGCTTTGTAAAAGCTGTGTCCGAATCAGACTCTTGGCCCTGTGTGTGGCTGTGAATTACATTCTCAGCACCCCAGGAAACTCAAGAAAAATCCCATGTGTCCATCCAAATCTCAAAGGATGAAAAAGAAGTGTAATATTGGATGAAGTCTCTTGCCGTCCTCTGGTGAGGCTCCTGACCCCGATGAAGTAAGAACAGGGATCCTCTGGGTCAAATGAGTTGTTGCAAGCCCTCCAGTAACTAGCACACAGGTGTTTGGGTGATTTCATGAGTCCAGTACACATAAAGAATCTACCCCTGGCAGGCAGGAGGCCTCGAATTTGAGAAGCAGAGCAGTATTAACTACAGGCACATTTTATCTGTCCTGTTTCTCAGGAAGGATGTCCAGGCCACCATGACGTTTGGCACATGATGGGCATGAGAGCTTACTTTGCACACCATCTTAGACTGCTCCCCCTAAGGAAACCCCCAGCCAGAATGTTATGATGCGTGTCTGTATGGAAGAAGATGAGGGCCACGTGGGAGTGTTTTTGTTAGAATAGTGGTCTTTTGTGTGGTGGTTGGAAAAGATGAGTGGGTCCACCTCAGCTTGAACTCTGGTGTGATGCCATTAGAGACTCAGTTCTGGAACTGATCTCAGAGAACTCTTGCCATGAATCGTGTTGGGATTTTACAAGGCCAGGCATTAGAGGAGCCTTTGGAAACTGAGGTCTAGGCGGAGGGTGGCTTTCTCCACAGCACTGGGAATCTCAGCCAGGATTTCACATGAGTTTGCTGTTAAAGCCTTTTCAGCTATAGTTGAGAGCCAACACTCACATGGACCTCTTATTTTAGACCCCCAATGGGCCTGGATCCCTGTGACCTTTCGCCACTCCTTGAAAAGCCTTGCCTGCATGCGATCTCCAGAGCTTTTACCGAAAGGAGATTCCTCGACCCTCAATGGCTCCCGAATGAATCAAAACCCACAGTGCCACCTTCTTCATTCTTGAAATATGGCTAGGCCAATAATATGAAGGTTTTGAGAATCCCATGACCAGAAATCCCTGGAGAACCTTTAGATCTCCTGTTGCTCATCATGAATGAACCGGCCAGTGCCGTTTTTGACTGAGTGGAATTCATGATCATGGTGAAGAACAGAGATGCCAGTGAGTAGGAGCCAGCAGGGAACTGGGCCTGGAGCAATGGAGTGCAGGTGTGTGACCAACATCTGTTGTGAGCCCCTGTGGTTCTGTCATTGGCTTCCCAATGACATGTGACTGACAAGGTGCAGCCAGCAGACCCTAAAATATAAAGGCATGTTGTTGTAGGGAGAGGATCTGGTGCGATGCTCAGAATCAAGTCGCTATGCTCAAGTGGGAAAGATATATGGGGTAGCAGCCCGGTTTGTGTTTTTTCCTTCAGACCCTGACTCACCCCACGTGACGGAGCTCCCTCCAGCACTGTGTCCCGGTTGACCTTTATGTATTTCAAAAACAAACACCAAATTTCCAGGGAAGCTGCGAGAAATGCCATGAAAACTGGAGGGTGAGCCAAAGGCTTCACAATCCACCCAGGGAGACACTCATACCCCAATGGCCACAGTTACCTACAAAGAGAGGATTCAGCTCTGCTGCCTCCTGTTCGCATTGGAAAATATGAAAGCATGTCCTCCTGTTCACATAGACTGAGACCAAGCTTTCGTGGTCTCACTGCAAAGGAAGCTAAAGCACAAAGCGCTATTTATAGTGCACAGAGGTCAGAGGCAGATAGTCAAGAAGTCATTAGGCCAGCAAAGTTCCATGTTTGTGGAATGTTTACCCTGTCCCCTACTTTTGGGATCTCTTCTGCCACACCCGAGTTTGTGAGCTCCTCAGAATTTCCAATTCCAGATATGTATTCCCAGATTTTTTTCCTCTTCTCCTCTCACTGTGTCTTATTTGGGGTGATAGTAATGTCAAGGCATTGTGGTGGATGGCAGTGGAAGATTGTTATGTGGCACGTGTTCGCATATATATTAGACTCATTTTCCGTTTTGCCATTTGAAATATTGAATCTCTGACACTAACCCATAGCCTACTAGAGTCTGACTACTTATCGTAACATCGATAAAAATAATCTAAAGGAATAGAAGTAGAGGCATTTGATAGGAGGCATGGTGTATACTTGGAATTGCCTTTTGCTTCATCAGAGATACATATTATGAAACCTGTCACACATTTTTCTCCTTTTCTTTCTCCATGAATTTTCAAAATGAACAAATATGTAACTTCTTGACTCCCTGTCTCTGTCGCCTGGGTCACGATGTATACTCTTATATGCACATATATAATCCTACTGCCCTCACAGGTATATTCTTGAGAGTACTCTGATTTTGGAAAATACAAATTTCATGAAGAGATCACTGCCCCCCAGTACACTGAGGTCACTGAAAATTCCAGCTGTGGTGAGCTTATACTTCAACAACTTGATCCATGGAACAATGTAGAGGAAAATGAATATTCTGGGTACATGTGTGATGGATATATATCCCCTTATGAGTTTCGATTGGCATACGTACTATTACATTTTAATAGATTAAATATATAGTATGGATTTGCAAACATGAAATATATGTGTCATATACTACCTTGATTCTTTCATGTCCATCTGGGTGGATTGATAATCAACTATTCACAAGATATTTCTCAGAAATATTCATTTTCTTGACATACACATTAGTTTCTGAATACTCAAAATGAACTTCAGTGAATGTTGAGTACTAACCCTCATATTTCTACAGTAAGTGACCCAGTTGAACATCCATGAAAGTATATTCATATGGGACATGATGTGTATTTTGAAGTAAATTTTCATTCAAAATTGTTAAATTCCTATTTCTTCAGAAATGATACATCCAGGATGTATCATTTCATCCAATAATCACAAATTGATATGCATATGATTCACTTACATTCACTCCCTGTATCAGATCCCATGTATTTCTCCATGTTGCTTTACTTGCTCTTTCATGAGATTTCTTTATAACACATTACTTTTGAATTCCATCAACATTTTCGAAGCAACACTCACAGTTTGGTATAAACAGTAACCCTAATATTACCACTAGATGTATAACTACTTGGACTGGATGTTTGTATGTGAATACCAGATTGCATGTATTTTTTAAAATATCAATTCAATCCATTATTTAAAATAGGAACCTGTTATATTTTTTATTCACCGTATGGTGTCTTCATGCATCATCTCTATATACGTAGACCCAGGGTACACCTATTTTTATCCCCAAACTCTAAACGATAGGGTTTCAAAACATGCTCCCAGAAATGGTGGGAGGAATACACATGTCACCTGCTCCGTGTCTTCCTTTCATCACATCATCTTCTGGACAAAAAATGCAAAACTCACACTTATCTTATGATTTTTCCGAAGCCTAATTTTAATGTGAGCATGGATTACTAAAATCATCTACTTCTGCGTTGCCTATTGTTTTCAAATTTCAATCCTATGGTCACTATACACTTGTTTCTTCCTAGAATAGTGTATTCAACCATCCCCCCTGTTGAAAATATCCCTGATCTTATCGCTCATTTTGTACTTTGCCCCATCTCCTAACATCCCTATTGATATCTATTTCCCCAAGTGCCTTGTTGTGACTGACTCTTCTTGTGTGCTGACATTCCCATTTACACTCTAATAGAAATTCATTCGATTGCAAAAAGGGCCTTTTGCCCAAATCTTAAACTCACTCTTCTTCCTTCCCCTACACTGGAATCCAGCCTACTATCTCAATTTCACTGGAAGTTCTCTTTTCCATTCAGTAGTCCCAGGTACAAGATCTTATGCCATTGTAAATGGATTCAGAGGATTCACCCCTTGAGAACATAATTCAAAACTATGTATGGCCCAATGAAGGGCCCAACACCCTTGTGTGCTTCAGATCTTACCTAGTTTTCTATTATCATACTTACATTTCACCTTACATTCTTAAAATATCCCAGTTGCCCAATACCCGTATCCATCCAGCAGAATGACTCCTACACCAAATCGAACCTGATATGACCCTGAACCAGACTCTGTTCCCTCAATCTATCTTCACATAACAGCAGGTCCTGAGTTGATCTTGCCATACAGGTATGTAGGGAATCCTCCATCTGCTGAGAAGCTCAAAGGTAGATGCAGAAATGATCCCTGGAGCAAATGTAGGCAGCTAGGTAGGACCTGTGAGGTCTAAAGTCATCTTCCATGGCCAACAACCCAGTCAGGATGAAGGGCTGTGGCTGATTCAGCCTCTCTCTTCTCAATGCAGGGAAGATGGACACAACCAGGCCTGGGTGGGTTGCTGATCCCGGGCTCCTAGGGTATATAGGCCTTTATGACTTGTGAAAATGTCACAGGAAGGTGGGGCAGCCTCCATCTCATGGGACCCTTGGAAACAACTGTTAGGACAAAGTGGTTGCCAAGGCAGTGACGTCATTCACGTCCCTGAAGGAAGTGACCTCACCTCACTTCCTCGGTGATGGAACTCTCTGAACTTGGGATCCAGGAGTCGAGGCACCCAGAGGCAGTTCCAGTCCCAGTGGGCTCACTTGTTTTTCTGGACCAAGGCCAGAGTCATTCTTTCTTGGCACCTGGTGATGTGTTGATAGCCAAATGCCTTGAATGGTCTCAACAGGGGCGTTTCCTGAGAAAGAAGTGTTGGCTCATTGCTGGCTCCTGACAACTACACAGATATGGCCAAGGAGACCAGAGCTGAGACAGGACAGGCCACTGCTGTGGAACATATTTTGACCCACCATTCAGAGGGCAGAGTGGATAGACACAGACCAAATACAGGGGTGGTTTGTGTGTCTTAGTGGGTGTGTGTTTCAATTTGGCGTTTTGTCTCATGTTCTGAGAACATGAAGGAAAAACGTTTTTGTTGTTGTTGTTGTTGTTGTTGGTGGTGGTGGTGGTGGTGGTGGTGGTGGTGGTTGGTTTGAAATGGACTGTTAACTAGTGAGTCTTTCTATGCCAGTGGATCCCACTGGGTTTGTGGTTAAAGAGAGTAGAGAGAAGAATGCAGCCGTGAATGTTTTCTGTCTAGTGGAAATCTTTGCAGGGCTCCTCATGGCCTATTGATGAATGGACTGCTGCTTGCCTTGCAGATGGGCAACACCTACCAAGATCCTAAGTTCCTGTATTCTTCCTGAATTTTGGCCACTGTCTGAAGGGGTTCGTGTTTTTGTGTCCAAGATGGGTTACCACCTTCAAGCTCTGTGACATGGCCATGGATTGGATTGCTGATGGGAACGCCAAGCATCTCAGAAAAGTCAAAAATTAGCATGACTGGTAAGGATCTCTCTGGAGAATCCCTGCTTGCTTAGATAGCCACCCAAGTTGCATGATTAGGAGCTGTCAGTGCCACAGTGTTCAATTCAAGGAAAGTTTTTCTCCAGGCTTCTTTCCTCCCTATTGTTCTGTTCCCCTGAATGTCAGGGAGGTGTTTGCCTTAGGGCACTCGTTTGGGGATCCTCAAGAAAACAGTTTCAAATGGAAATGAAGAGGCCCCATCAGTGCCTTTTAGGTAAAGTGCTTTGTAAAAGCTGTGTCCGAATCAGACTCTTGGCCCTGTGTGTGGCTGTGAATTACATTCTCAGCACCCCAGGAAACTCAAGAAAAATCCCATGTGTCCATCCAAATCTCAAAGGATGAAAAAGAAGTGTAATATTGGATGAAGTCTCTTGCCTTCCTCTGGTGAGGCTCCTGACCCCGATGAAGTAAGAACAGGGATCCTCTGGGTCAAATGAGTTGTTGCAAGCCCTCCAGTAACTAGCACACAGGTGTTTGGGTGTTTTCATGAGTCCAGTACACATAAAGAATCTACCCCTGGCAGGCAGGAGGCCTCGAATTTGAGAAGCAGAGCAGTATTAACTACAGGCCCATTTTATCTATCCTGTTTCTCAGGAAGGGTGTCCAGGCCACCATGACGTTTGGCACATGATGGGCATGAGAGCTTACTTTGCACACCATCTTAGACTGCTCCCCCTAAGGAAACCCCCAGCCAGAATGTTATGATGCGTGTCTGTATGGAAGAAGATGAGGGCCACGTGGGAGTGTTTTTGTTAGAATAGTGGTCTTTTGTGTGGTGGTTGGAAAAGATGAGTGGGTCCACCTCAGCTTGAACTCTGGTGTGATGCCATTAGAGACTCAGTTCTGGAACTGATCTCAGAGAACTCTTGCCATGAATCGTGTTGGGATTTTACAAGGCCAGGCATTAGAGGAGCCTTTGGAAACTGAGGTCTAGGCGGAGGGTGGCTTTCTCCACAGCACTGGGAATCTCAGCCAGGATTTCACATGAGTTTGCTGTTAAAGCCTTTTCAGCTATAGTTGAGAGCCAACACTCACATGGACCTCTTATTTTAGACCCCCAATGGGCCTGGATCCCTGTGACCTTTCGCCACTCCTTGAAAAGCCTTGCCTGCATGCGATCTCCAGAGCTTTTACCGAAAGGAGATTCCTCGACCCTCAATGGCTCCCGAATGAATCAAAACCCACAGTGCCACCTTCTTCATTCTTGAAATATGGCTAGGCCAATAACATGAAGGTTTTGAGAATCCCATGACCAGAAATCCCTGGAGAACCTTTAGATCTCCTGTTGCTCACCATGACTGAACCGGCCAGTGCCGTTTTTGACTGAGTGGAATTCATGATCATGGTGAAGAACAGAGATGCCAGTGAGTAGGAGCCAGCAGGGAACTGGGCCTGGAGCAATGGAGTGCAGGTGTGTGACCAACATCTGTGGTGAGCCCCTGTGGTTCTGTCATTGGCTTCCCAATGACATGTGACTGACAAGGTGCAGCCAGCAGACCCTAAAATATAAAGGCATGTTGTTGTGGGGAGAGGATCTGGTGCGATGCTCAGAATCAAGTCGCTACACTCAAGTGGGAAAGATATATGGGGTAGCAGCCCGGTTTGTGTTTTTTCCTTCAGACCCTGACTCACCCCACGTGACGGAGCTCCCTCCAGCACTGTGTCCCGGTTGACCTTTATGTATTTCAAAAACAAACACCAAATTTCCAGGGAAGCTGCAAGAAATGCCATGAAAACTGGAGGGTGAGCCAAAGGCTTCACAATCCACCCAGGGAGACACTCATACCCCAATGGCCACAGTTACCTACAAAGAGAGGATTCAGCTCTGCTGCCTCCTGTTCGCATTGGAAAATATGAAAGCATGTCCTCCTGTTCACATAGACTGAGACCAAGCTTTCCTGGTCTCACTGCAAAGGAAGCTAAAGCACAAAGCTCTATTTCTAGTGCACAGAGGTCAGAGGCAGATAGTCAAGAAGTCATTAGGCCAGCAAAGTTCCATGTTTGTGGAATGTTTACCCTGTCCCCTACTTTTGGGATCTCTTCTGCCACACCCGAGTTTGTGAGCTCCTCAGAATTTCCAATTCCAGATATGTATTCCCAGATTTTTTTCCTCTTCTCCTCTCACTGTGTCTTATTTGGGGTGATAGTAATGTCAAGGCATTGTGGTGGATGGCAGTGGAAGATTGTTATGTGGCACGTGTTCGCATATATATTAGACTCATTTTCCGTTTTGCCATTTGAAATATTGAATCTCTGACACTAACCCATAGCCTACTAGAGTCTGACTACTTATCGTAACATCGATAAAAATAATCTAAAGGAATAGAAGTAGAGGCATTTGATAGGAGGCATGGTGTATACTTGGAATTGCCTTTTGCCTCATCAGAGATACATATTATGAAACCTGTCACACATTTTTCTCCTTTTATTTCTCCATGAATTTTCAAAATGAACAAATATGTAACTTCCTGACTCCCTGTCTCTGTCGCCTGGGTCACGATGTATACTCTTATATGCACATATATAATCCTACTGCCCTCACAGGTATATTCTTGAGAGTACTCTGATTTTGGAAAATACAAATTTCATGAAGAGATCACTGCCCCCCAGTACACTGAGGTCACTGAAAATTCCAGCTGTGGTGAGCTTATACTTCAACAAGTTGATCCATGGAACAATGTAGAGGAAAATGAATATTCTGGGTACATGTGTGATGGATATATATCCCCTTATGAGTTTCGATTGGCATACGTACTATTACATTTTAATAGATTAAATATATAGTATGGATTTGCAAACATGAAATATATGTGTCATATACTACCTTGATTCTTTCATGTCCATCTGGGTGGATTGATAATCAACTATTCACAAGATATTTCTCAGAAATATTCATTTTCTTGACATACACATTAGTTTCTGAATACTCAAAATGAACTTCAGTGAATGTTGAGTACTAACCCTCATATTTCTACAGTAAGTGACCCAGTTGAACATCCATGAAAGTATATTCATATGGGACATGATGTGTATTTTGAAGTAAATTTTCATTCAAAATTGTTAAATTCCTATTTCTTCAGAAATGATACATCCAGGATGTATCATTTCATCCAATAATCACAAATTGATATGCATATGATTCACTTACATTCACTCCCTGTATCAGATCCCATGTATTTCTCCATGTTGCTTTACTTGCTCTTTCATGAGATTTCTTTATAACACATTACTTTTGAATTCCATCAACATTTTCGAAGCAACACTCACAGTTTGGTATAAACAGTAACCCTAATATTACCACTAGATGTATAACTACTTGGACTGGATGTTTGTATGTGAATACCAGATTGCATGTATTTTTTAAAATATCAATTCAATCCATTATTTAAAATAGGAACCTGTTATATTTTTTATTCACCGTATGGTGTCTTCATGCATCATCTCTATATACGTAGACCCAGGGTACACCTATTTTTATCCCCAAAGTGTAAACCATAGGGTTTCAAAACATGCTCCCAGAAATGGTGGGAGGAATACACATGTCACCTGCTCCGTGTCTTCCTTTCATCACATCATCTTCTGGACAAAAAATGCAAAACTCACACTTATCTTATGATTTTTCCGAAGCCTAATTTTAATGTGAGCATGGATTACTAAAATCATCTACTTCTGCCTTGCCTATTGTTTTCAAATTTCAATCCTATGGTCAGTATACACTTGTTTCTTCCTAGGATAGTGTATTCAACCATCCCCCCTGTTGAAAATATCCCTGATCTTATCGCTCATTTTGTACTTTGCCCCATCTCCTAACATCCCTATTGATATCTATTTCCCCAAGTGCCTTGTTGTGACTGACTCTTCTTGTGTGCTGACATTCCCATTTACACTCTAATAGAAATTCATTCGATTGCAAAAAGGGCCTTTTGCCCAAATCTTAAACTCACTCTTCTTCCTTCCCCTACACTGGAATCCTGCCTACTATCTCAATTTCACTGGAAGTTCTCTTTTCCATTCAGTAGTCCCAGGTACAAGATCTTATGCCATTGTAAATGGATTCAGAGGATTCACCTCTTGAGAACATAATTCAAAACTATGTATGGCCCAATGAAGGGCCCAACACCCTTGTGTGCTTCAGAACTTACCTAGTTTTCTATTATCATACTTACATTTCACCTTACATTCTTAAAATATCCCAGTTGCCCAATACCCGTATCCATCCAGCAGAATGACTCCTACACCCAATCGAACCTGATATGACCCTGAACCAGACTCTGTTCCCTCAATCTATCTTCACATAACAGCAGGTCCTGAGTTGGTCTTGCCATACAGGTAAGTAGGGAATACTCCATCTGCTGAGAAGCTCAAAGGTAGATGCAGAAATGATCCCTGGAGCAAATGTAGGCAGCAAAGTAGGACCTGTGAGGTCTAAAGTCATCTTCCATGGCCAACAACCCAGTCAGGATGAAGGGCTGTGGCTGATTCAGCCTCTCTCTTCTCAATGCAGGGAAGATGGACACAACCAGGCCTGGGTGGGTTGCTGATCCCGGGCTCCTAGTGTATATAGGCCTTTATGACTTGTGAAAATGTCACAGGAAGGTGGGGCAGCCTCCATCTCATGGGACCCTTGGAAACAACTGTTAGGACAAAGTGGTTGCCAAGGCAGTGACGTCGTTCACGTCCCTGAAGGAAGTGACCTCACCTCACTTCCTTGGTGATGGAACTCTCTGAACTTGGGATCCAGGAGTCGAGGCACCCAGAGGCAGTTCCAGTCCCAGTGGGCTCACTTGTTTTTCTGGACCAAGGCCAGAGTCATTCTTTCTTGGCACCTGGTGATGTGTTGATAGCCAAATGCCTTGAATGGTCTCAACAGGGGCGTTTCCTGAGAAAGAAGTGTTGGCTCATTGCTGGCTCCTGACAACTACACAGATATGGCCAAGGAGACCAGAGCTGAGACAGGACAGGCCACTGCTGTGGAACATATTTTGACCCACCAGTCAGAGGGCAGAGTGGATAGACACAGAGCAAATACAGGGGTGGTTTGTGTGTCTTAGTGGGTGTGTGTTTCAATTTGGCGTTTTGTCTCATGTTCTGAGAACATGAAGGAAAAACGTTTTTGTTGTTGTTGTTGTTGTTGTTGTTGTTGTTGTTGTTGGTGGTGGTGGTTGGTTTGAAATGGACTGTTAACTAGTGAGTCTTTCTATGCCAGTGGATCCCACTGGGTTTGTGGTTAAAGAGAGTAGAGAGAAGAATGCAGCCGTGAATGTTTTCTGTCTAGTGGAAATCTTTGCAGGGCTCCTCATGGCCTATTGATGAATGGACTGCTGCTTGCCTTGCAGATGGGCAACACCTACCAAGATCCTAAGTTCCTGTATTCTTCCTGAATTTTGGCCACTGTCTGAAGGGGTTCGTGTTTTTGTGTCCAAGATGGGTTACCACCTTCAAGCTCTGTGACATAGCCATGGATTGGATTGCTGATGGGAACGCCAAGCATCTCAGAAAAGTCAAAAATTAGCATGACTGGTAAGGATCTCTCTGGAGAATCCCTTCTTGCTTAGATAGCCACCCAAGTTGCATGATTAGGAGCTGTCAGTGCCACAGTGTTCAATTCAAGGAAAGTTTTTCTCCAGGCTTCTTTCCTCCCTATTGTTCTGTTCCCCTGAATGTCAGGGAGGTGTTTGCCTTAGGGCACTCCTTTGGGGATCCTCAAGAAAACAGTTTCAAATGGAAATGAAGAGGCCCCATCAGTGCCTTTTAGGTAAAGTGCTTTGTAAAAGCTGTGTCCGAATCAGACTCTTGGCCCTGTGTGTGGCTGTGAATTACATTCTCAGCACCCCAGGAAACTCAAGAAAAATCCCATGTGTCCATCCAAATCTCAAAGGATGAAAAAGAAGTGTAATATTGGATGAAGTCTCTTGCCTTCCTCTGGTGAGGCTCCTGACCCCGATGAAGTAAGAACAGGGATCCTCTGGGTCAAATGAGTTGTTGCAAGCCCTCCAGTAACTAGCACACAGGTGTTTGGGTGTTTTCATGAGTCCAGTACACATAAAGAATCTACCCCTGGCAGGCAGGAGGCCTCGAATTTGAGAAGCAGAGCAGTATTAACTACAGGCCCATTTTATCTATCCTGTTTCTCAGGAAGGGTGTCCAGGCCACCATGACGTTTGGCACATGATGGGCATGAGAGCTTACTTTGCACACCATCTTAGACTGCTCCCCCTAAGGAAACCCCCAGCCAGAATGTTATGATGCGTGTCTGTATGGAAGAAGATGAGGGCCACGTGGGAGTGTTTTTGTTAGAATAGTGGTCTTTTGTGTGGTGGTTGGAAAAGATGAGTGGGTCCACCTCAGCTTGAACTCTGGTGTGATGCCATTAGAGACTCAGTTCTGGAACTGATCTCAGAGAACTCTTGCCATGAATCGTGTTGGGATTTTACAAGGCCAGGCATTAGAGGAGCCTTTGGAAACTGAGGTCTAGGCCGAGGGTGGCTTTCTCCACAGCACTGGGAATCTCAGCCAGGATTTCACATGAGTTTGCTGTTAAAGCCTTTTCAGCTATAGTTGAGAGCCAACACTCACATGGACCTCTTATTTTAGACCCCCAATGGGCCTGGATCCCTATGACCTTTCGCCACTCCTTGAAAAGCCTTGCCTGCATGCGATCTCCAGAGCTTTTGCCGAAAGGAGATTCCTCGACCCTCAATGACTCCCGAATGAATCAAAACCCACAGTGCCACCTTCTTCATTCTTGAAATATGGCTAGGCCAATAACATGAAGGTTTTGAGAATCCCATGACCAGAAATCCCTGGAGAACCTTTAGATCTCCTGTTGCTCATCATGACTGAACCGGCCAGTGCCGTTTTTGACTGAGTGGAATTCATGATCATGGTGAAGAACAGAGATGCCAGTGAGTAGGAGCCAGCAGGGAACTGGGCCTGGAGCAATGGAGTGCAGGTGTGTGACCAACATCTGTGGTGAGCCCCTGTGGTTCTGTCATTGGCTTCCCAATGACATGTGACTGACAAGGTGCAGCCAGCAGACCCTAAAATATAAAGGCATGTTGTTGTGGGGAGAGGATCTGGTGCGATGCTCAGAATCAAGTCGCTACGCTCAAGTGGGAAAGATATATGGGGTAGCAGCCCGGTTTGTGTTTTTTCCTTCAGACCCTGACTCACCCCACGTGACGGAGCTCCCTCCAGCACTGTGTCCCGGTTGACCTTTATGTATTTCAAAAACAAACACCAAATTTCCAGGGAAGCTGCAAGAAATGCCATGAAAACTGGAGGGTGAGCCAAAGGCTTCACAATCCACCCAGGGAGACACTCATACCCCAATGGCCACAGTTACCTACAAAGAGAGGATTCAGCTCTGCTGCCTCCTGTTCGCATTGGAAAATATGAAAGCATGTCCTCCTGTTCACATAGACTGAGACCAAGCTTTCCTGGTCTCACTGCAAAGGAAGCTAAAGCACAAAGCTCTATTTCTAGTGCACAGAGGTCAGAGGCAGATAGTCAAGAAGTCATTAGGCCAGCAAAGTTCCATGTTTGTGGAATGTTTACCCTGTCCCCTACTTTTGGGATCTCTTCTGCCACACCCGAGTTTGTGAGCTCCTCAGAATTTCCAATTCCAGATATGTATTCCCAGATTTTTTTCCTCTTCTCCTCTCACTGTGTCTTATTTGGGGTGATAGTAATGTCAAGGCATTGTGGTGGATGGCAGTGGAAGATTGTTATGTGGCACGTGTTCGCATATATATTAGACTCATTTTCCGTTTTGCCATTTGAAATATTGAATCTCTGACACTAACCCATAGCCTACTAGAATCTGACTACTTATCGTAACATCGATAAAAATAATCTAAAGGAATAGAAGTAGAGGCATTTGATAGGAGGCATGGTGTATACTTGGAATTGCCTTTTGCCTCATCAGAGATACATATTATGAAACCTGTCACACATTTTTCTCCTTTTATTTCTCCATGAATTTTCAAAATGAACAAATATGTAACTTCCTGACTCCCTGTCTCTGTCGCCTGGGTCACGATGTATACTCTTATATGCACATATATAATCCTACTGCCCTCACAGGTATATTCTTGAGAGTACTCTGATTTTGGAAAATACAAATTTCATGAAGAGATCACTGCCCCCCAGTACACTGAGGTCACTGAAAATTCCAGCTGTGGTGAGCTTATACTTCAACAAGTTGATCCATGGAACAATGTAGAGGAAAATGAATATTCTGGGTACATGTGTGATGGACATATATCCCCTTATGAGTTTCGATTGGCATACGTACTATTACATTTTAATAGATTAAATATATAGTATGGATTTGCAAACATGAAATATATGTGTCATATACTACCTTGATTCTTTCATGTCCATCTGGGTGGATTGATAATCAACTATTCACAAGATATTTCTCAGAAATATTCATTTTCTTGACATACACATTAGTTTCTGAATACTCAAAATGAACTTCAGTGAATGTTGAGTACTAACCCTCATATTTCTACAGTAAGTGACCCAGTTGAACATCCATGAAAGTATATTCATATGGGACATGATGTGTATTTTGAAGTAAATTTTCATTCAAAATTGTTAAATTCCTATTTCTTCAGAAATGATACATCCAGGATGTATCATTTCATCCAATAATCACAAATTGATATGCATATGATTCACTTACATTCACTCCCTGTATCAGATCCCATGTATTTCTCCATGTTGCTTTACTTGCTCTTTCATGAGATTTCTTTATAACACATTATTTTGAATTCCATCAACATTTTCGAAGCAACACTCACAGTTTGGTATAAACAGTAACCCTAATATTACCACTAGATGTATAACTACTTGGACTGGATGTTTGTATGTGAATACCAGATTGCATTTTTTTTTAAAATATCAATTCAATCCATTATTTAAAATAGGAACCTGTTATATATTTTATTCACCGTATGGTGTCTTCATGCATCATCTCTATATACGTAGACCCAGGGTACACCTATTTTTATCCCCAAACTCTAAACGATAGGGTTTCAAAACATGCTCCCAGAAATGGTGGGAGGAATACACATGTCACCTGCTCCGTGTCTTCCTTTCATCACATCATCTTCTGGACAAAAAATGCAAAACTCACACTTATCTTATGATTTTTCCGAAGCCTAATTTTAATGTGAGCATGGATTACTAAAATCATCTACTTCTGCGTTGCCTATTGTTTTCAAATTTCAATCCTATGGTCACTATACACTTGTTTCTTCATAGGATAGTGTATTCAACCATCCCCCCTGTTGAAAATATCCCTGATCTTATCGCTCATTTTGTACTTTGCCCCATCTCCTAACATCCCTATTGATATCTATTTCCCCAAGTGCCTTGTTGTGACTGACTCTTCTTGTGTGCTGACATTCCCATTTACACTCTAATAGAAATTCATTCGATTGCAAAAAGGGCCTTTTGCCCAAATCTTAAACTCACTCTTCTTCCTTCCCCTACACTGGAATCCTGCCTACTATCTCAATTTCACTGGAAGTTCTCTTTTCCATTCAGTAGTCCCAGGTACAAGATCTTATGCCATTGTAAATGGATTCAGAGGATTCACCTCTTGAGAACATAATTCAAAACTATGTATGGCCCAATGAAGGGGCCAACACCCTTGTGTGCTTCAGATCTTACCTAGTTTTCTATTATCATACTTACATTTCACCTTACATTCTTAAAATATCCCAGTTGCCCAATACCCGTATCCATCCAGCAGAATGACTCCTACACCCAATCGAACCTGATATGACCCTGAACCAGACTCTGTTCCCTCAATCTATCTTCACATAACAGCAGGTCCTGAGTTGGTCTTGCCATACAGGTAAGTAGGGAATACTCCATCTGCTGAGAAGCTCAAAGGTAGATGCAGAAATGATCCCTGGAGCAAATGTAGGCAGCAAAGTAGGACCTGTGAGGTCTAAAGTCATCTTCCATGGCCAACAACCCAGTCAGGATGAAGGGCTGTGGCTGAATCAGCCTCTCTCTTCTCAATGCAGGGAAGATGGACACAACCAGGCCTGGGTGGGTTCCTGATCCCGGGCTCCTAGGGTCTATAGGCCTTCATGACTTGTGAAAATGTCACAGGAAGGTGGGGCAGCCTCCATCTCATGGGACCCTTGGAAACAACTGTTAGGACAAAGTGGTTGCCAAGGCAGTGACGTCATTCACGTCCCTGAAGGAAGTGACCTCACCTCACTTCCTTGGTGATGGAACTCTCTGAACTTGGGATCCAGGAGTCGAGGCACCCAGAGGCAGTTCCAGTCCCAGTGGGCTCACTTGTTTTTCTGGACCAAGGCCAGAGTCATTCTTTCTTGGCACCTGGTGATGTGTTGATAGCCAAATGCCTTGAATGGTCTCAACAGGGGCGTTTCCTGAGAAAGAAGTGTTGGCTCATTGCTGGCTCCTGAGAACTACACAGATATGGCCAAGGAGACCAGAGCTGAGACAGGACAGGCCACTGCTGTGGAACATATTTTGACCCACCAGTCAGAGGGCAGAGTGGATAGACGCAGACCAAATACAGGGGTGGTTTGTGTGTCTTAGTGGGTGTGTGTTTCAATTTGGCGTTTTGTCTCATGTTCTGAGAACATGAAGGAAAAACGTTTTTGTTGTTGTTGTTGTTGTTGTTGTTGTTGTTGGTGGTGGTGGTGGTGGTGGTTGGTTTGAAATGGACTGTTAACTAGTGAGTCTTTCTATGCCAGTGGATCCCACTGGGTTTGTGGTTAAAGAGAGTAGAGAGAAGAATGCAGCCGTGAATGTTTTCTGTCTAGTGGAAATCTTTGCAGGGCTCCTCATGGCCTATTGATGAATGGACTGCTGCTTGCCTTGCAGATGGGCAACACCTACCAAGATCCTAAGTTCCTGTATTCTTCCTGAATTTTGGCCACTGTCTGAAGGGGTTCGTGTTTTTGTGTCCAAGATGGGTTACCACCTTCAAGCTCTGTGACATGGCCATGGATTGGATTGCTGATGGGAACGCCAAGCATCTCAGAAAAGTCAAAAATTAGCATGACTGGTAAGGATCTCTCTGGAGAATCCCTGCTTGCTTAGATAGCCACCCAAGTTGCATGATTAGGAGCTGTCAGTGCCACAGTGTCTAATTCAAGGAAAGTTTTTCTCCAGGCTTCTTTCCTCCCTATTGTTCTGTTCCCCTGAATGTCAGGGAGGTGTTTGCCTTAGGGCACTCCTTTGGGGATCCTCAAGAAAACAGTTTCAAATGGAAGTGAAGAGGCCCCATCAGTGCCTTTTAGGTAAAGTGCTTTGTAAAAGCTGTGTCCGAATCAGACTCTTGGCCCTGTGTGTGGCTGTGAATTACATTCTCAGCACCCCGGGAAACTCAAGAAAAATCCCATGTGTCCATCCAAATCTCAAAGGATGAAAAAGAAGTGTAATATTGGATGAAGTCTCTTGCCTTCCTCTGGTGAGGCTCCTGACCCCGATGAAGTAAGAACAGGGATCCTCTGGGTCAAATGAGTTGTTGCAAGCCCTCCAGTAACTAGCACACAGGTGTTTGGGTGTTTTCATGAGTCCAGTACACATAAAGAATCTACCCCTGGCAGGCAGGAGGCCTCGAATTTGAGAAGCAGAGCAGTATTAACTACAGGCCCATTTTATCTATCCTGTTTCTCAGGAAGGGTGTCCAGGCCACCATGACGTTTGGCACATGATGGGCATGAGAGCTTACTTTGCACACCATCTTAGACTGCTCCCCCTAAGGAAACCCCCAGCCAGAATGTTATGATGCGTGTCTGTATGGAAGAAGATGAGGGCCACGTGGGAGTGTTTTTGTTAGAATAGTGGTCTTTTGTGTGGTGGTTGGAAAAGATGAGTGGGTCCACCTCAGCTTGAACTCTGGTGTGATGCCATTAGAGACTCAGTTCTGGAACTGATCTCAGAGAACTCTTGCCATGAATCGTGTTGGGATTTTACAAGGCCAGGCATTAGAGGAGCCTTTGGAAACTGAGGTCTAGGCCGAGGGTGGCTTTCTCCACAGCACTGGGAATCTCAGCCAGGATTTCACATGAGTTTGCTGTTAAAGCCTTTTCAGCTATAGTTGAGAGCCAACACTCACATGGACCTCTTATTTTAGACCCCCAATGGGCCTGGATCCCTGTGACCTTTCGCCACTCCTTGAAAAGCCTTGCCTGCATGCGATCTCCAGAGCTTTTACCGAAAGGAGATTCCTCGACCCTCAATGGCTCCCGAATGAATCAAAACCCACAGTGCCACCTTCTTCATTCTTGAAATATGGCTAGGCCAATAACATGAAGGTTTTGAGAATCCCATGACCAGAAATCCCTGGAGAACCTTTAGATCTCCTGTTGCTCATCATGACTGAACCGGCCAGTGCCGTTTTTGACTGAGTGGAATTCATGATCATGGTGAAGAACAGAGATGCCAGTGAGTAGGAGCCAGCAGGGAACTGGGCCTGGAGCAATGGAGTGCAGGTGTGTGACCAACATCTGTGGTGAGCCCCTGTGGTTCTGTCATTGGCTTCCCAATGACATGTGACTGACAAGGTGCAGCCAGCAGACCCTAAAATATAAAGGCATGTTGTTGTGGGGAGAGGATCTGGTGCGATGCTCAGAATCAAGTCGCTACGCTCAAGTGGGAAAGATATATGGGGTAGCAGCCCGGTTTGTGTTTTTTCCTTCAGACCCTGACTCACCCCACGTGACGGAGCTCCCTCCAGCACTGTGTCCCGGTTGACCTTTATGTATTTCAAAAACAAACACCAAATTTCCAGGGAAGCTGCAAGAAACGCCATGAAAACTGGAGGGTGAGCCAAAGGCTTCACAATCCACCCAGGGAGACACTCATACCCCAATGGCCACAGTTACCTACAAAGAGAGGATTCAGCTCTGCTGCCTCCTGTTCGCATTGGAAAATATGAAAGCATGTCCTCCTGTTCACATAGACTGAGACCAAGCTTTCCTGGTCTCACTGCAAAGGAAGCTAAAGCACAAAGCTCTATTTCTAGTGCACAGAGGTCAGAGGCAGATAGTCAAGAAGTCATTAGGCCAGCAAAGTTCCATGTTTGTGGAATGTTTACCCTGTCCCCTACTTTTGGGATCTCTTCTGCCACACCCGAGTTTGTGAGCTCCTCAGAATTTCCAATTCCAGATATGTATTCCCAGATTTTTTTCCTCTTCTCCTCTCCCTGTGTCTTATTTGTGGTGATAGTAATGTCAAGGCATTGTGGTGGATGGCAGTGGAAGATTGTTATGTGGCACGTGTTCGCATATATATTAGACTCATTTTCCGTTTTGCCATTTGAAATATTGAATCTCTGACACTAACCCATAGCCTACTAGAGTCTGACTACTTATCGTAACATCGATAAAAATAATCTAAAGGAATAGAAGTAGAGGCATTTGATAGGAGGCATGGTGTATACTTGGAATTGCCTTTTGCTTCATCAGAGATACATATTATGAAACCTGTCACACATTTTTCTCCTTTTATTTCTCCATGAATTTTCAAAATGAACAAATATGTAACTTCCTGACTCCCTGTCTCTGTCGCCTGGGTCACGATGTATACTCTTATATGCACATATATAATCCTACTGCCCTCACAGGTATATTCTTGAGAGTACTCTGATTTTGGAAAATACAAATTTCATGAAGAGATCACTGCCCCCCAGTACACTGAGGTCACTGAAAATTCCAGCTGTGGTGAGCTTATACTTCAACAAGTTGATCCATGGAACAATGTAGAGGAAAATGAATATTCTGGGTACATGTGTGATGGATATATATCCCCTTATGAGTTTCGATTGGCATACGTACTATTACATTTTAATAGATTAAATATATAGTATGGATTTGCAAACATGAAATATATGTGTCATATACTACCTTGATTCTTTCATGTCCATCTGGGTGGATTGATAATCAACTATTCACAAGATATTTCTCAGAAATATTCATTTTCTTGACATACACATTAGTTTCTGAATACTCAAAATGAACTTCAGTGAATGTTGAGTACTAACCCTCATATTTCTACAGTAAGTGACCCAGTTGAACATCCATGAAAGTATATTCATATGGGACATGATGTGTATTTTGAAGTAAATTTTCATTCAAAATTGTTAAATTCCTATTTCTTCAGAAATGATACATCCAGGATGTATCATTTCATCCAATAATCACAAATTGATATGCATATGATTCACTTACATTCACTCCCTGTATCAGATCCCATGTATTTCTCCATGTTGCTTTACTTGCTCTTTCATGAGATTTCTTTATAACACATTACTTTTGAATTCCATCAACATTTTCGAAGCAACACTCACAGTTTGGTATAAACAGTAACCCTAATATTACCACTAGATGTATAACTACTTGGACTGGATGTTTGTATGTGAATACCAGATTGCATGTATTTTTTAAAATATCAATTCAATCCATTATTTAAAATAGGAACCTGTTATATTTTTTATTCACCGTATGGTGTCTTCATGCATCATCTCTATATACGTAGACCCAGGGTACACCTATTTTTATCCCCAAACTCTAAACGATAGGGTTTCAAAACATGCTCCCAGAAATGGTGGGAGGAATACACATGTCACCTGCTCCGTGTCTTCCTTTCATCACATCATCTTCTGGACAAAAAATGCAAAACTCACACTTATCTTATGATTTTTCCGAAGCCTAATTTTAATGTGAGCATGGATTACTAAAATCATCTACTTCTGCGTTGCCTATTGTTTTCAAATTTCAATCCTATGGTCACTATACACTTGTTTCTTCCTAGGATAGTGTATTCAACCATCCCCCCTGTTGAAAATATCCCTGATCTTATCGCTCATTTTGTACTTTGCCCCATCTCCTAACATCCCTATTGATATCTATTTCCCCAAGTGCCTTGTTGTGACTGACTCTTCTTGTGTGCTGACATTCCCATTTACACTCTAATAGAAATTCATTCGATTGCAAAAAGGGCCTTTTGCCCAAATCTTAAACTCACTCTTCTTCCTTCCCCTACACTGGAATCCTGCCTACTATCTCAATTTCACTGGAAGTTCTCTTTTCCATTCAGTAGTCCCAGGTACAAGATCTTATGCCATTGTAAATGGATTCAGAGGATTCACCTCTTGAGAACATAATTCAAAACTATGTATGGCCCAATGAAGGGCCCAACACCCTTGTGTGCTTCAGATCTTACCTAGTTTTCTATTATCATACTTACATTTCACCTTACATTCTTAAAATATCCCAGTTGCCCAATACCCGTATCCATCCAGCAGAATGACTCCTACACCCAATCGAACCTGATATGACCCTGAACCAGACTCTGTTCCCTCAATCCATCTTCACATAACAGCAGGTCCTGAGTTGATCTTGCCATACATGTATGTAGGGAATCCTCCATCTGCTGAGAAGCTCAAAGGTAGATGCAGAAATGATCCCTGGAGCAAATGTAGGCAGCTAGGTAGGACCTGTGAGGTCTAAAGTCATCTTCCATGGCCAACAACCCAGTCAGGATGAAGGGCTGTGGCTGAATCAGCCTCTCTCTTCTCAATGCAGGGAAGATGGACACAACCAGGCCTGGGTGGGTTCCTGATCCCGGGCTCCTAGGGTATATAGGCCTTTATGACTTGTGAAAATGTCACAGGAAGGTGGGGCAGCCTCCATCTCATGGGACCCTTGGAAACAACTGTTAGGACAAAGTGGTTGCCAAGGCAGTGACGTCATTCACGTCCCTGAAGGAAGTGACCTCACCTAATTCCTCGGTGATGGAACTCTCTGAACTTGGGATCCAGGAGTCGAGGCACCCAGAGGCAGTTCCAGTCCCAGTGGGCTCACTTGTTTTTCTGGACCAAGGCCAGAGTCATTCTTTCTTGGCACCTGGTGATGTGTTGATAGCCAAATGCCTTGAATGGTCTCAACAGGGTCGTTTCCTGAGAAAGAAGTGTTGGCTCATTGCTGGCTCCTGACAACTACACAGATATGGCCAAGGAGACCAGAGCTGAGACAGGACAGGCCACTGCTGTGGAACATATTTTGACCCACCAGTCAGAGGGCAGGGTGAATAGATGCAGACCAAATACAGGGGTGGTTTGTGTGTCTTAGTGGGTGTGTGTTTCAATTTGGCGTTTTGTCTCATGTTCTGAGAACATGAAGGAAAAACGTTTTTGTTGTTGTTGTTGTTGTTCGTGGTGGTGGTGGTGGTGGTGGTGGTGGTGGTTGGTTTGAAATGGACTGTTAACTAGTGAGTCTTTCTATGCCAGTGGATCCCACTGGGTTTGTGGTTAAAGAGAGTAGAGAGAAGAATGCAGCCGTGAATGTTTTCTGTCTAGTGGAAATCTTTGTAGGGCTCCTCATGGCCTATTGATGAATGGACTGCTGCTTGCCTTGCAGATGGGCAACACCTACCAAGATCCTAAGTTCCTGTATTCTTCCTGAATTTTGGCCACTGTCTGAAGGGGTTCGTGTTTTTGTGTCCAAGATGGGTTACCACCTTCAAGCTCTGTGACATAGCCATGGATTGGATTGCTGATGGGAACGCCAAGCATCTCAGAAAAGTCAAAAATTAGCATGACTGGTAAGGATCTCTCTGGAGAATCCCTTCTTGCTTAGATAGCCACCCAAGTTGCATGATTAGGAGCTGTCAGTGCCACAGTGTTCAATTCAAGGAAAGTTTTTCTCCAGGCTTCTTTCCTCCCTATTGTTCTGTTCCCCTGAATGTCAGGGAGGTGTTTGCCTTAGGGCACTCCTTTGGGGATCCTCAAGAAAACAGTTTCAAATGGAAATGAAGAGTACCCATCAGTGCCTTTTAGGTAAAGTGCTTTGTAAAAGCTGTGTCCGAATCAGACTCTTGGCCCTGTGTGTGGCTGTGAATTACATTCTCAGCACCCCAGGAAACTCAAGAAAAATCCCATGTGTCCATCCAAATCTCAAAGGATGAAAAAGAAGTGTAATATTGGATGAAGTCTCTTGCCTTCCTCTGGTGAGGCTCCTGACCCCGATGAAGTAAGAACAGGGATCCTCTGGGTCAAATGAGTTGTTGCAAGCCCTCCAGTAACTAGCACACAGGTGTTTGGGTGTTTTCATGAGTCCAGTACACATAAAGAATCTACCCCTGGCAGGCAGGAGGCCTCGAATTTGAGAAGCAGAGCAGTATTAACTACAGGCCCATTTTATCTATCCTGTTTCTCAGGAAGGGTGTCCAGGCCACCATGACGTTTGGCACATGATGGGCATGAGAGCTTACTTTGCACACCATCTTAGACTGCTCCCCCTAAGGAAACCCCCAGCCAGAATGTTATGATGCGTGTCTGTATGGAAGACGATGAGGGCCACGTGGGAGTGTTTTTGTTAGAATAGTGGTCTTTTGTGTGGTGGTTGGAAAAGATGAGTGGGTCCACCTCAGCTTGAACTCTGGTGTGATGCCATTAGAGACTCAGTTCTGGAACTGATCTCAGAGAACTCTTGCCATGAATCGTGTTGGGATTTTACAAGGCCAGGCATTAGAGGAGCCTTTGGAAACTGAGGTCTAGGCCGAGGGTGGCTTTCTCCACAGCACTGGGAATCTCAGCCAGGATTTCACATGAGTTTGCTGTTAAAGCCTTTTCAGCTATAGTTGAGAGCCAACACTCACATGGACCTCTTATTTTAGACCCCCAATGGGCCTGGATCCCTGTGACCTTTCGCCACTCCTTGAAAAGCCTTGCCTGCATGCGATCTCCAGAGCTTTTGCCGAAAGGAGATTCCTCGACCCTCAATGGCTCCCGAATGAATCAAAACCCACAGTGCCACCTTCTTCATTCTTGAAATATGGCTAGGCCAATAACATGAAGGTTTTGAGAATCCCATGACCAGAAATCCCTGGAGAACCTTTAGATCTCCTGTTGCTCATCATGACTGAACCGGCCAGTGCCGTTTTTGACTGAGTGGAATTCATGATCATGGTGAAGAACAGAGATGCCAGTGAGTAGGAGCCAGCAGGGAACTGGGCCTGGAGCAATGGAGTGCAGGTGTGTGACCAACATCTGTGGTGAGCCCCTGTGGTTCTGTCATTGGCTTCCCAATGACATGTGACTGACAAGGTGCAGCCAGCAGACCCTAAAATATAAAGGCATGTTGTTGTGGGGAGAGGATCTGGTGCGATGCTCAGAATCAAGTCGCTACGCTCAAGTGGGAAAGATATATGGGGTAGCAGCCCGGTTTGTGTTTTTTCCTTCAGACCCTGACTCACCCCACGTGACGGAGCTCCCTCCAGCACTGTGTCCCGGTTGACCTTTATGTATTTCAAAAACAAACACCAAATTTCCAGGGAAGCTGCAAGAAACGCCATGAAAACTGGAGGGTGAGCCAAAGGCTTCACAATCCACCCAGGGAGACACTCATACCCCAATGGCCACAGTTACCTACAAAGAGAGGATTCAGCTCTGCTGCCTCCTGTTCGCATTGGAAAATATGAAAGCATGTCCTCCTGTTCACATAGACTGAGACCAAGCTTTCCTGGTCTCACTGCAAAGGAAGCTAAAGCACAAAGCTCTATTTCTAGTGCACAGAGGTCAGAGGCAGATAGTCAAGAAGTCATTAGGCCAGCAAAGTTCCATGTTTGTGGAATGTTTACCCTGTCCCCTACTTTTGGGATCTCTTCTGCCACACCCGAGTTTGTGAGCTCCTTAGAATTTCCAATTCCAGATATGTATTCCCAGATTTTTTTCCTCTTCTCCTCTCACTGTGTCTTATTTGGGGTGATAGTAATGTCAAGGCATTGTGGTGGATGGCAGTGGAAGATTGTTATGTGGCACGTGTTCCCATATATATTAGACTCATTTTCCGTTTTGCCATTTGAAATATTGAATCTCTGACACTAACCCATAGCCTACTAGAATCTGACTACTTATCGTAACATCGATAAAAATAATCTAAAGGAATAGAAGTAGAGGCATTTGATAGGAGGCATGGTGTATACTTGGAATTGCCTTTTGCCTCATCAGAGATACATATTATGAAACCTGTCACACATTTTTCTCCTTTTATTTCTCCATGAATTTTCAAAATGAACAAATATGTAACTTCCTGACTCCCTGTCTCTGTCGCCTGGGTCACGATGTATACTCTTATATGCACATATATAATCCTACTGCCCTCACAGGTATATTCTTGAGAGTACTCTGATTTTGGAAAATACAAATTTCATGAAGAGATCACTGCCCCCCAGTACACTGAGGTCACTGAAAATTCCAGCTGTGGTGAGCTTATACTTCAACAAGTTGATCCATGGAACAATGTAGAGGAAAATGAATATTCTGGGTACATGTGTGATGGACATATATCCCCTTATGAGTTTCGATTGGCATACGTACTATTACATTTTAATAGATTAAATATATAGTATGGATTTGCAAACATGAAATATATGTGTCATATACTACCTTGATTCTTTCATGTCCATCTGGGTGGATTGATAATCAACTATTCACAAGATATTTCTCAGAAATATTCATTTTCTTGACATACACATTAGTTTCTGAATACTCAAAATGAACTTCAGTGAATGTTGAGTACTAACCCTCATATTTCTACAGTAAGTGACCCAGTTGAACATCCATGAAAGTATATTCATATGGGACATGATGTGTATTTTGAAGTAAATTTTCATTCAAAATTGTTAAATTCCTATTTCTTCAGAAATGATACATCCAGGATGTATCATTTCATCCAATAATCACAAATTGATATGCATATGATTCACTTACATTCACTCCCTGTATCAGATCCCATGTATTTCTCCATGTTGTTTTACTTGCTCTTTCATGAGATTTCTTTATAACACATTAATTTTGAATTCCATCAACATTTTCGAAGCAACACTCACAGTTTGGTATAAACAGTAACCCTAATATTACCACTAGATGTATAACTACTTGGACTGCATGTTTGTATGTGAATACCAGATTGCATGTATTTTTTAAAATATCAATTCAATCCATTATTTAAAATAGGAACCTGTTATATTTTTTATTCACCGTATGGTGTCTTCTTGCATCATCTCTATATACGTAGACCCAGGGTACACCTATTTTTATCCCCAAACTGTAAACGATAGGGTTTCAAAACATGCTCCCAGAAATGGTGGGAGGAATACACATGTCACCTGCTCCGTGTCTTCCTTTCATCACATCATCTTCTGGACAAAAAATGCAAAACTCACACTTATCTTATGATTTTTCCGAAGCCTAATTTTAATGTGAGCATGGATTACTAAAATCATCTACTTCTGCGTTGCCTATTGTTTTCAAATTTCAATCCTATGGTCACTATACACTTGTTTCTTCCTAGGATAGTGTATTGAACCATCCCCCCTGTTGAAAATATCCCTGATCTTATCGCTCATTTTGTACTTTGCCCCATCTCCTAACATCCCTATTGATATCTATTTCCCCAAGTGCCTTGTTGTGACTGACTCTTCTTGTGTGCTGACATTCCCATTTACACTCTAATAGAAATTCATTCGATTGCAAAAAGGGCCTTTTGCCCAAATCTTAAACTCACTCTTCTTCCTTCCCCTACACTGGAATCCTGCCTACTATCTCAATTTCACTGGAAGTTCTCTTTTCCATTCAGTAGTCCCAGGTACAAGATCTTATGGCATTGTAAATGGATTCAGAGGATTCACCTCTTGAGAACATAATTCAAAACTATGTATGGCCCAATGAAGGGCCCAACACCCTTGTGTGCTTCAGATCTTACCTAGTTTTCTATTATCATACTTACATTTCACCTTACATTCTTAAAATATCCCAGTTGCCCAATACCCGTATCCATCCAGCAGAATGACTCCTACACCAAATCGAACCTGATATGACCCTGAACCAGACTCTGTTCCCTCAATCTATCTTCACATAACAGCAGGTCCTGAGTTGATCTTGCCATACAGGTATGTAGGGAATCCTCCATCTGCTGAGAAGCTCAAAGGTAGATGCAGAAATGATCCCTGGAGCAAATGTAGGCAGCTAGGTAGCACCTGTGAGGTCTAAAGTCATCTTCCATGGCCAACAACCCAGTCAGGATGAAGGGCTGTGGCTGATTCAGCCTCTCTCTTCTCAATGCAGGGAAGATGGACACAACCAGGCCTGGGTGGGTTGCTGATCCCGGGCTCCTAGGGTATATAGGCCTTTATGAATTGTGAAAATGTCACAGGAAGGTGGGGCAGCCTCCATCTCATGGGACCCTTGGAAACAACTGTTAGGACAAAGTGGTTGCCAAGGCAGTGACGTCATTCACGTCCCTGAAGGAAGTGACCTCACCTCACTTCCTCGGTGATGGAACTCTCTGAACTTGGGATCCATTAGTCGAGGCACCCAGAGGCAGTTCCAGTCCCAGTGGGCTCACTTGTTTTTCTGGACCAAGGCCAGAGTCATTCTTTCTTGGCACCTGGTGATGTGTTGATAGCCAAATGCCTTGAATGGTCTCAACAGGGGCGTTTCCTGAGAAAGAAGTGTTGGCTCATTGCTGGCTCCTGACAACTACACAGATATGGCCAAGGAGACCAGAGCTGAGACAGGACAGGCCACTGCTGTGGAACATATTTTGACCCACCAGTCAGAGGGCAGAGTGGATAGACACAGAGCAAATACAGGGGTGGTTTGTGTGTCTTAGTGGGTGTGTGTTTCAATTTGGCGTTTTGTCTCATGTTCTGAGAACATGAAGGAAAAACGTTTTTGTTGTTGTTGTTGTTGTTGTTGTTGTTGTTGTTGGTGGTGGTGGTGGTGGTTGGTTTGAAATGGACTGTTAACTAGTGAGTCTTTCTATGCCAGTGGATCCCACTGGGTTTGTGGTTAAAGAGAGTAGAGAGAAGAATGCAGCCGTGAATGTTTTCTGTCTAGTGGAAATCTTTGCAGGGCTCCTCATGGCCTATTGATGAATGGACTGCTGCTTGCCTTGCAGATGGGCAACACCTACCAAGATCCTAAGTTCCTGTATTCTTCCTGAATTTTGGCCACTGTCTGAAGGGGTTCGTGTTTTTGTGTCCAAGATGGGTTACCACCTTCAAGCTCTGTGACATGGCCATGGATTGGATTGCTGATGGGAACGCCAAGCATCTCAGAAAAGTCAAAAATTAGCATGACTGGTAAGGATCTCTCTGGAGAATCCCTGCTTGCTTAGATAGCCACCCAAGTTGCATGATTAGGAGCTGTCAGTGCCACAGTGTTCAATTCAAGGAAAGTTTTTCTCCAGGCTTCTTTCCTCCCTATTGTTCTGTTCCCCTGAATGTCAGGGAGGTGTTGGCCTTAGGGCACTCCTTTGGGGATCCTCAAGAAAACAGTTTCAAATGGAAATGAAGAGGCCCCATCAGTGCCTTTTAGGTAAAGTGCTTTGTAAAAGCTGTGTCCGAATCAGACGCTTGGCCCTGTGTGTGGCTGTGAATTACATTCTCAGCACCCCAGGAAACTCAAGAAAAATCCCATGTGTCCATCCAAATCTCAAAGGATGAAAAAGAAGTGTAATATTGGATGAAGTCTCTTGCCTTCCTCTGGTGAGGCTCCTGACCCCGATGAAGTAAGAACAGGGATCCTCTGGGTCAAATGAGTTGTTGCAAGCCCTCCAGTAACTAGCACACAGGTGTTTGGGTGTTTTCATGAGTCCAGTACACATAAAGAATCTACCCCTGGCAGGCAGGAGGCCTCGAATTTGAGAAGCAGAGCAGTATTAACTACAGGCCCATTTTATCTATCCTGTTTCTCAGGAAGGGTGTCCAGGCCACCATGACGTTTGGCACATGATGGGCATGAGAGCTTACTTTGCACACCATCTTAGACTGCTCCACCTAAGGAAACCCCCAGCCAGAATGTTATGATGCGTGTCTGTATGGAAGAAGATGAGGGCCACGTGGGAGTGTTTTTGTTAGAATAGTGGTCTTTTGTGTGGTGGTTGGAAAAGATGAGTGGGTCCACCTCAGCTTGAACTCTGGTGTGATGCCATTAGAGACTCAGTTCTGGAACTGATCTCAGAGAACTCTTGCCATGAATCGTGTTGGGATTTTACAAGGCCAGGCATTAGAGGAGCCTTTGGAAACTGAGGTCTAGGCCAAGGGTGGCTTTCTCCACAGCACTGGGAATCTCAGCCAGGATTTCACATGAGTTTGCTGTTAAAGCCTTTTCAGCTATAGTTGAGAGCCAACACTCACATGGACCTCTTATTTTAGACCCCCAATGGGCCTGGATCCCTGTGACCTTTCGCCACTCCTTGAAAAGCCTTGCCTGCATGCGATCTCCAGAGCTTTTACCGAAAGGAGATTCCTCGACCCTCAATGGCTCCCGAATGAATCAAAACCCACAGTGCCACCTTCTTCATTCTTGAAATATGGCTAGGCCAATAACATGAACGTTTTGAGAATCCCATGACCAGAAATCCCTGGAGAACCTTTAGATCTCCTGTTGCTCATCATGACTGAACCGGCCAGTGCCGTTTTTGACTGAGTGGAATTCATGATCATGGTGAAGAACAGAGATGCCAGTGAGTAGGAGCCAGCAGGGAACTGGGCCTGGAGCAATGGAGTGCAGGTGTGTGACCAACATCTGTGGTGAGCCCCTGTGGTTCTGTCATTGGCTTCCCAATGACATGTGACTGACAAGGTGCAGCCAGCAGACCCTAAAAAATAAAGGCATGTTGTTGTAGGGAGAGGATCTGGTGCGATGCTCAGAATCAAGTCGCTACGCTCAAGTGGGAAAGATATATGGGGTAGCAGCCCGGTTTGTGTTTTTTCCTTCAGACCCTGACTCACCCCACGTGACGGAGCTCCCTCCAGCACTGTGTCCCGGTTGACCTTTATGTATTTCAAAAACAAACACCAAATTTCCAGGGAAGCTGCAAGAAATGCCATGAAAACTGGAGGGTGAGCCAAAGGCTTCACAATCCACCCAGGGAGACACTCATACCCCAATGGCCACAGTTACCTACAAAGAGAGGATTCAGCTCTGCTGCCTCCTGTTCGCATTGGAAAATATGAAAGCATGTCCTCCTGTTCACATAGACTGAGACCAAGCTTTCCTGGTCTCACTGCAAAGGAAGCTAAAGCACAAAGCTCTATTTCTAGTGCACAGAGGTCAGAGGCAGATAGTCAAGAAGTCATTAGGCCAGCAAAGTTCCATGTTTGTGGAATGTTTACCCTGTCCCCTACTTTTGGGATCTCTTCTGCCACACCCAAGTTTGTGAGCTCCTCAGAATTTCCAATTCCAGATATGTATTCCCAGATTTTTTTCCTCTTCTCCTCTCACTGTGTCTTATTTGGGGTGATAGTAATGTCAAGGCATTGTGGTGGATGGCAGTGGAAGATTGTTATGTGGCACGTGTTCGCATATATATTAGACTCATTTTCCGTTTTGCCATTTGACATATTGAATCTCTGACACTAACCCATAGCCTACTAGAGTCTGACTACTTATCATAACATCGATAAAAATAATCTAAAGGAATAGAAGTAGAGGCATTTGATAGGAGGCATGGTGTATACTTGGAATTGCCTTTTGCTTCATCAGAGATACATATTATGAAACCTGTCACACATTTTTCTCCTTTTATTTCTCCATGAATTTTCAAAATGAACAAATATATAACTTCCTGACTCCCTGTCTCTGTCGCCTGGGTCACGATGTATACTCTTATATGCACATATATAATCCTACTGCCCTCACAGGTATATTCTTGAGAGTACTCTGATTTTGGAAAATACAAATTTCATGAAGAGATCACTGCCCCCCAGTACACTGAGGTCACTGAAAATTCCAGCTGTGGTGAGCTTATACTTCAACAAGTTGATCCATGGAACAATGTAGAGGAAAATGAATATTCTGGGTACATGTGTGATGGATATATATCCCCTTATGAGTTTCGATTGGCATACGTACTATTACATTTTAATAGATTAAATATATAGTATGGATTTGCAAACATGAAATATATGTGTCATATACTACCTTGATTCTTTCATGTCCATCTGGGTGGATTGATAATCAACTATTCACAAGATATTTCTCAGAAATATTCATTTTCTTGACATACACATTAGTTTCTGAATACTCAAAATGAACTTCAGTGAATGTTGAGTACTAACCCTCATATTTCTACAGTAAGTGACCCAGTTGAACATCCATGAAAGTATATTCATATGGGACATGATGTGTATTTTGAAGTAAATTTTCATTCAAAATTGTTAAATTCCTATTTCTTCAGAAATGATACATCCAGGATGTATCATTTCATCCAATAATCACAAATTGATATGCATATGATTCACTTACATTCACTCCCTGTATCAGATCCCATGTATTTCTCCATGTTGCTTTACTTGCTCTTTCATGAGATTTCTTTATAACACATTACTTTTGAATTCCATCAACATTTTCGAAGCAACACTCACAGTTTGGTATAAACAGTAACCCTAATATTACCACTAGATGTATAACTACTTGGACTGGATGTTTGTATGTGAATACCAGATTGCATGTATTTTTTAAAATATCAATTCAATCCATTATTTAAAATAGGAACCTGTTATATTTTTTATTCACCATATGGTGTCTTCATGCATCATCTCTATATACGTAGACCCAGGGTACACCTATTTTTATCCCCAAACTCTAAACGATAGGGTTTCAAAACATGCTCCCAGAAATGGTGGAAGGAATACACATGTCACCTGCTCCGTGTCTTCCTTTCATCACATCATCTTCTGGACAAAAAATGCAAAACTCACACTTATCTTATGATTTTTCCGAAGCCTAATTTTAATGTGAGCATGGATTACTAAAATCATCTACTTCTGCGTTGCCTATTGTTTTCAAATTTCAATCCTATGGTCAGTATACACATGTTTCTTCCTAGGATAGTGTATTCAACCATCCCCCCTGTTGAAAATATCCCTGATCTTATCGCTCATTTTGTACTTTGCCCCATCTCCTAACATCCCTATTGATATCTATTTCCCCAAGTGCCTTGTTGTGACTGACTCTTCTTGTGTGCTGACATTCCCATTTACACTCTAATAGAAATTCATTCGATTGCAAAAAGGGCCTTTTGCCCAAATCTTAAACTCACTCTTCTTCCTTCCCCTACCCTGGAATCCTGCCTACTATCTCAATTTCACTGGAAGTTCTCTTTTCCATTCAGTAGTCCCAGGTACAAGATCTTATGCCATTGTAAATGGATTCAGAGGATTCACCTCTTGAGAACATAATTCAAAACTATGTATGGCCCAATGAAGGGCCCAACACCCTTGTGTGCTTCAGATCTTACCTAGTTTTCTATTATCATACTTACATTTCACCTTACATTCTTAAAATATCCCAGTTGCCCAATACCCGTATCCATCCAGCAGAATGACTCCTACACCAAATCGAACCTGATATGACCCTGAACCAGACTCTGTTCCCTCAATCTATCTTCACATAACAGCAGGTCCTGAGTTGATCTTGCCATACAGGTATGTAGGGAATCCTCCATCTGCTGAGAAGCTCAAAGGTAGATGCAGAAATGATCCCTGGAGCAAATGTAGGCAGCTAGGTAGGACCTGTGAGGTCTAAAGTCATCTTCCATGGCCAACAACCCAGTCAGGATGAAGGGCTGTGGCTGATTCAGCCTCTCTCTTCTCAATGCAGGGAAGATGGACACAACCAGGCCTGGGTGGGTTCCTGATCCCGGGCTCCTAGGGTCTATAGGCCTTTATGACTTGTGAAAATGTCACAGGAAGGTGGGGCAGCCTCCATCTCATGGGACCCTTGGAAACAACTGTTAGGACAAAGTGGTTGCCAAGGCAGTGACGTCATTCACGTCCCTGAAGGAAGTGACCTCACCTCACTTCCTCGGTGATGGAACTCTCTGAACTTGGGATCCAGGAGTCGAGGCACCCAGAGGCAGTTCCAGTCCCAGTGGGCTCACTTGTTTTTCTGGACCAAGGCCAGAGTCATTCTTTCTTGGCACCTGGTGATGTGTTGATAGCCAAATGCCTTGAATGGTCTCAACAGGGGCGTTTCCTGAGAAAGAAGTGTTGGCTCATTGCTGGCTCCTGACAACTACACAGATATGGCCAAGGAGACCAGAGCTGAGACAGGACAGGCCACTGCTGTGGAACATATTTTGACCCACCAGTCAGAGGGCAGAGTGGATAGACGCAGACCAAATACAGGGGTGGTTTGTGTGTCTTAGTGGGTGTGTGTTTCAATTTGGCGTTTTGTCTCATGTTCTGAGAACATGAAGGAAAAACGTTTTTGTTGTTGTTGTTGTTGTTGTTGTTGCTGGTGGTGGTGGTGGTGGTGGTGGTGGTGGTTGGTTTGAAATGGACTGTTAACTAGTGAGTCTTTCTATGCCAGTGGATCCCACTGGGTTTGTGGTTAAAGAGAGTAGAGAGAAGAATGCAGCCGTGAATGTTTTCTGTCTAGTGGAAATCTTTGCAGGGCTCCTCATGGCCTATTGATGAATGGACTGCTGCTTGCCTTGCAGATGGGCAACACCTACCAAGATCCTAAGTTCCTGTATTCTTCCTGAATTTTGGCCACTGTCTGAAGGGGTTCGTGTTTTTGTGTCCAAGATGGGTTACCACCTTCAAGCTCTGTGACATGGCCATGGATTGGATTGCTGATGGGAACGCCAAGCATCTCAGAAAAGTCAAAAATTAGCATGACTGGTAAGGATCTCTCTGGAGAATCCCTGCTTGCTTAGATAGCCACCCAAGTTGCATGATTAGGAGCTGTCAGTGCCACAGTGTCTAATTCAAGGAAAGTTTTTCTCCAGGCTTCTTTCCTCCCTATTGTTCTGTTCCCCTGAATGTCAGGGAGGTGTTTGCCTTAGGGCACTCCTTTGGGGATCCTCAAGAAAACAGTTTCAAATGGAAATGAAGAGGCCCCATCAGTGCCTTTTAGGTAAAGTGCTTTGTAAAAGCTGTGTCCGAATCAGACTCTTGGCCCTGTGTGTGGCTGTGAATTACATTCTCAGCACCCCAGGAAACTCAAGAAAAATCCCATGTGTCCATCCAAATCTCAAAGGATGAAAAAGAAGTGTAATATTGGATGAAGTCTCTTGCCTTCCTCTGGTGAGGCTCCTGACCCCGATGAAGTAAGAACAGGGATCCTCTGGGTCAAATGAGTTGTTGCAAGCCCTCCAGTAACTAGCACACAGGTGTTTGGGTGTTTTCATGAGTCCAGTACACATAAAGAATCTACCCCTGGCAGGCAGGAGGCCTCGAATTTGAGAAGCAGAGCAGTATTAACTACAGGCCCATTTTATCTATCCTGTTTCTCAGGAAGGGTGTCCAGGCCACCATGACGTTTGGCACATGATGGGCATGAGAGCTTACTTTGCACACCATCTTAGACTGCTCCCCCTAAGGAAACCCCCAGCCAGAATGTTATGATGCGTGTCTGTATGGAAGAAGATGAGGGCCACGTGGGAGTGTTTTTGTTAGAATAGTGGTCTTTTGTGTGGTGGTTGGAAAAGATGAGTGGGTCCACCTCAGCTTGAACTCTGGTGTGATGCCATTAGAGACTCAGTTCTGGAACTGATCTCAGAGAACTCTTGCCATGAATCGTGTTGGGATTTTACAAGGCCAGGCATTAGAGGAGCCTTTGGAAACTGAGGTCTAGGCCGAGGGTGGCTTTCTCCACAGCACTGGGAATCTCAGCCAGGATTTCACATGAGTTTGCTGTTAAAGCCTTTTCAGCTATAGTTGAGAGCCAACACTCACATGGACCTCTTATTTTAGACCCCCAATGGGCCTGGATCCCTGTGACCTTTCGCCACTCCTTGAAAAGCCTTGCCTGCATGCGATCTCCAGAGCTTTTGCCGAAAGGAGATTCCTCGACCCTCAATGGCTCCCAAATGAATCAAAACCCACAGTGCCACCTTCTTCATTCTTGAAATATGGCTAGGCCAATAACATGAAGGTTTTGAGAATCCCATGACCAGAAATCCCTGGAGAACCTTTAGATCTCCTGTTGCTCATCATGACTGAACCGGCCAGTGCCGTTTTTGACTGAGTGGAATTCATGATCATGGTGAAGAACAGAGATGCCAGTGAGTAGGAGCCAGCAGGGAACTGGGCCTGGAGCAATGGAGTGCAGGTGTGTGACCAACATCTGTGGTGAGCCCCTGTGGTTCTGTCATTGGCTTCCCAATGACATGTGACTGACAAGGTGCAGCCAGCAGACCCTAAAATATAAAGGCATGTTGTTGTGGGGAGAGGATCTGGTGCGATGCTCAGAATCAAGTCGCTACGCTCAAGTGGGAAAGATATATGGGGTAGCAGCCCGGTTTGTGTTTTTTCCTTCAGACCCTGACTCACCCCACGTGACGGAGCTCCCTCCAGCACTGTGTCCCGGTTGACCTTTATGTATTTCAAAAACAAACACCAAATTTCCAGGGAAGCTGCAAGAAATGCCATGAAAACTGGAGGGTGAGCCAAAGGCTTCACAATCCACCCAGGGAGACACTCATACCCCAATGGCCACAGTTACCTACAAAGAGAGGATTCAGCTCTGCTGCCTCCTGTTCGCATTGGAAAATATGAAAGCATGTCCTCCTGTTCACATAGACTGAGACCAAGCTTTCCTGGTCTCACTGCAAAGGAAGCTAAAGCACAAAGCTCTATTTCTAGTGCACAGAGGTCAGAGGCAGATAGTCAAGAAGTCATTAGGCCAGCAAAGTTCCATGTTTGTGGAATGTTTACCCTGTCCCCTACTTTTGGGATCTCTTCTGCCACACCCGAGTTTGTGAGCTCCTCAGAATTTCCAATTCCAGATATGTATTCCCAGATTTTTTTCCTCTTCTCCTCTCACTGTGTCTTATTTGGGGTGATAGTAATGTCAAGGCATTGTGGTGGATGGCAGTGGAAGATTGTTATGTGGCACGTGTTCGCATATATATTAGACTCATTTTCCGTTTTGCCATTTGAAATATTGAATCTCTGACACTAACCCATAGCCTACTAGAATCTGACTACTTATCGTAACATCGATAAAAATAATCTAAAGGAATAGAAGTAGAGGCATTTGATAGGAGGCATGGTGTATACTTGGAATTGCCTTTTGCCTCATCAGAGATACATATTATGAAACCTGTCACACATTTTTCTCCTTTTATTTCTCCATGAATTTTCAAAATGAACAAATATGTAACTTCCTGACTCCCTGTCTCTGTCGCCTGGGTCACGATGTATACTCTTATATGCACATATATAATCCTACTGCCCTCACAGTTATATTCTTGAGAGTACTCTGATTTTGGAAAATACAAATTTCATGAAGAGATCACTGCCCCCCAGTACACTGAGGTCACTGAAAATTCCAGCTGTGGTGAGCTTATACTTCAACAAGTTGATCCATGGAACAATGTAGAGGAAAATGAATATTCTGGGTACATGTGTGATGGACATATATCCCCTTATGAGTTTCGATTGGCATACGTACTATTACATTTTAATAGATTAAATATATAGTATGGATTTGCAAACATGAAATATATGTGTCATATACTACCTTGATTCTTTCATGTCCATCTGGGTGGATTGATAATCAACTATTCACAAGATATTTCTCAGAAATATTCATTTTCTTGACATACACATTAGTTTCTGAATACTCAAAATGAACTTCAGTGAATGTTGAGTACTAACCCTCATATTTCTACAGTAAGTGACCCAGTTGAACATCCATGAAAGTATATTCATATGGGACATGATGTGTATTTTGAAGTAAATTTTCATTCAAAATTGTTAAATTCCTATTTCTTCAGAAATGATACATCCAGGATGTATCATTTCATCCAATAATCACAAATTGATATGCATATGATTCACTTACATTCACTCCCTGTATCAGATCCCATGTATTTCTCCATGTTGCTTTACTTGCTCTTTCATGAGATTTCTTTATAACACATTATTTTGAATTCCATCAACATTTTCGAAGCAACACTCACAGTTTGGTATAAACAGTAACCCTAATATTACCACTAGATGTATAACTACTTGGACTGGATGTTTGTATGTGAATACCAGATTGCATTTTTTTTTAAAATATCAATTCAATCCATTATTTAAAATAGGAACCTGTTATATTTTTTATTCACCGTATGGTGTCTTCATGCATCATCTCTATATACGTAGACCCAGGGTACACCTATTTTTATCCCCAAACTCTAAACGATAGGGTTTCAAAACATGCTCCCAGAAATGGTGGGAGGAATACACATGTCACCTGCTCCGTGTCTTCCTTTCATCACATCATCTTCTGGACAAAAAATGCAAAACTCACACTTATCTTATGATTTTTCCGAAGCCTAATTTTAATGTGAGCATGGATTACTAAAATCATCTACTTCTGCGTTGCCTATTGTTTTCAAATTTCAATCCTATGGTCAGTATACACATGTTTCTTCCTAGGATAGTGTATTCAACCATCCCCCCTGTTGAAAATATCCCTGATCTTATCGCTCATTTTGTACTTTGCCCCATCTCCTAACATCCCTATTGATATCTATTTCCCCAAGTGCCTTGTTGTGACTGACTCTTCTTGTGTGCTGACATTCCCATTTACACTCTAATAGAAATTCATTCGATTGCAAAAAGGGCCTTTTGCCCAAATCTTAAACTCACTCTTCTTCCTTCCCCTACCCTGGAATCCTGCCTACTATCTCAATTTCACTGGAAGTTCTCTTTTCCATTCAGTAGTCCCAGGTACAAGATCTTATGCCATTGTAAATGGATTCAGAGGATTCACCTCTTGAGAACATAATTCAAAACTATGTATGGCCCAATGAAGGGCCCAACACCCTTGTGTGCTTCAGATCTTACCTAGTTTTCTATTATCATACTTACATTTCACCTTACATTCTTAAAATATCCCAGTTGCCCAATACCCGTATCCATCCAGCAGAATGACTCCTACACCAAATCGAACCTGATATGACCCTGAACCAGACTCTGTTCCCTCAATCTATCTTCACATAACAGCAGGTCCTGAGTTGATCTTGCCATACAGGTATGTAGGGAATCCTCCATCTGCTGAGAAGCTCAAAGGTAGATGCAGAAATGATCCCTGGAGCAAATGTAGGCAGCTAGGTAGGACCTGTGAGGTCTAAAGTCATCTTCCATGGCCAACAACCCAGTCAGGATGAAGGGCTGTGGCTGATTCAGCCTCTCTCTTCTCAATGCAGGGAAGATGGACACAACCAGGCCTGGGTGGGTTCCTGATCCCGGGCTCCTAGGGTCTATAGGCCTTTATGACTTGTGAAAATGTCACAGGAAGGTGGGGCAGCCTCCATCTCATGGGACCCTTGGAAACAACTGTTAGGACAAAGTGGTTGCCAAGGCAGTGACGTCATTCACGTCCCTGAAGGAAGTGACCTCACCTCACTTCCTCGGTGATGGAACTCTCTGAACTTGGGATCCAGGAGTCGAGGCACCCAGAGGCAGTTCCAGTCCCAGTGGGCTCACTTGTTTTTCTGGACCAAGGCCAGAGTCATTCTTTCTTGGCACCTGGTGATGTGTTGATAGCCAAATGCCTTGAATGGTCTCAACAGGGGCGTTTCCTGAGAAAGAAGTGTTGGCTCATTGCTGGCTCCTGACAACTACACAGATATGGCCAAGGAGACCAGAGCTGAGACAGGACAGGCCACTGCTGTGGAACATATTTTGACCCACCAGTCAGAGGGCAGAGTGGATAGACGCAGACCAAATACAGGGGTGGTTTGTGTGTCTTAGTGGGTGTGTGTTTCAATTTGGCGTTTTGTCTCATGTTCTGAGAACATGAAGGAAAAACGTTTTTGTTGTTGTTGTTGTTGTTGTTGTTGCTGGTGGTGGTGGTGGTGGTGGTGGTGGTGGTTGGTTTGAAATGGACTGTTAACTAGTGAGTCTTTCTATGCCAGTGGATCCCACTGGGTTTGTGGTTAAAGAGAGTAGAGAGAAGAATGCAGCCGTGAATGTTTTCTGTCTAGTGGAAATCTTTGCAGGGCTCCTCATGGCCTATTGATGAATGGACTGCTGCTTGCCTTGCAGATGGGCAACACCTACCAAGATCCTAAGTTCCTGTATTCTTCCTGAATTTTGGCCACTGTCTGAAGGGGTTCGTGTTTTTGTGTCCAAGATGGGTTACCACCTTCAAGCTCTGTGACATGGCCATGGATTGGATTGCTGATGGGAACGCCAAGCATCTCAGAAAAGTCAAAAATTAGCATGACTGGTAAGGATCTCTCTGGAGAATCCCTGCTTGCTTAGATAGCCACCCAAGTTGCATGATTAGGAGCTGTCAGTGCCACAGTGTTCAATTCAAGGAAAGTTTTTCTCCAGGCTTCTTTCCTCCCTATTGTTCTGTTCCCCTGAATGTCAGGGAGGTGTTTGCCTTAGGGCACTCCTTTGGGGATCCTCAAGAAAACAGTTTCAAATGGAAATGAAGAGGCCCCATCAGTGCCTTTTAGGTAAAATGCTTTGTAAAAGCTGTGTCCGAATCAGACTCTTGGCCCTGTGTGTGGCTGTGAATTACATTCTCAGCACCCCAGGAAACTCAAGAAAAATCCCATGTGTCCATCCAAATCTCAAAGGATGAAAAAGAAGTGTAATATTGGATGAAGTCTCTTGCCTTCCTCTGGTGAGGCTCCTGACCCCGATGAAGTAAGAACAGGGATCCTCTGGGTCAAATGAGTTGTTGCAAGCCCTCCAGTAACTAGCACACAGGTGTTTGGGTGTTTTCATGAGTCCAGTACACATAAAGAATCTACCCCTGGCAGGCAGGAGGCCTCGAATTTGAGAAGCAGAGCAGTATTAACTACAGGCCCATTTTATCTATCCTGTTTCTCAGGAAGGGTGTCCAGGCCACCATGACGTTTGGCACATGATGGGCATGAGAGCTTACTTTGCACACCATCTTAGACTGCTCCCCCTAAGGAAACCCCCAGCCAGAATGTTATGATGCGTGTCTGTATGGAAGAAGATGAGGGCCACGTGGGAGTGTTTTTGTTAGAATAGTGGTCTTTTGTGTGGTGGTTGGAAAAGATGAGTGGGTCCACCTCAGCTTGAACTCTGGTGTGATGCCATTAGAGACTCAGTTCTGGAACTGATCTCAGAGAACTCTTGCCATGAATCCTGTTGGGATTTTACAAGGCCAGGCATTAGAGGAGCCTTTGGAAACTGAGGTCTAGGCCGAGGGTGGCTTTCTCCACAGCACTGGGAATCTCAGCCAGGATTTCACATGAGTTTGCTGTTAAAGCCTTTTCAGCTAGAGTTGAGAGCCAACACTCACATGGACCTCTTATTTTAGACCCCCAATGGGCCTGGATCCCTGTGACCTTTCGCCACTCCTTGAAAAGCCTTGCCTGCATGCAATCTCCAGAGCTTTTACCGAAAGGAGATTCCTCGACCCTCAATGGCTCCCGAATGAATCAAAACCCACAGTGCCACCTTCTTCATTCTTGAAATATGGCTAGGCCAATAACATGAAGGTTTTGAGAATCCCATGACCAGAAATCCCTGGAGAACCTTTAGATCTCCTGTTGCTCACCATGACTGAACCGGCCAGTGCCGTTTTTGACTGAGTGGAATTCATGATCATGGTGAAGAACAGAGATGCCAGTGAGTAGGAGCCAGCAGGGAACTGGGCCTGGAGCAATGGAGTGCAGGTGTGTGACCAACATCTGTGGTGAGCCCCTGTGGTTCTGTCATTGGCTTCCCAATGACATGTGACTGACAAGGTGCAGCCAGCAGACCCTAAAATATAAAGGCATGTTGTTGTGGGGAGAGGATCTGGTGCGATGCTCAGAATCAAGTCGCTACGCTCAAGTGGGAAAGATATATGGGGTAGCAGCCCGGTTTGTGTTTTTTCCTTCAGACCCTGACTCACCCCACGGGACGGAGCTCCCTCCAGGACTGTGTCCCGGTTGACCTTTATGTATTTCAAAAACAAACACCAAATTTCCAGGGAAGCTGCAAGAAACGCCATGAAAACTGGAGGGTGAGCCAAAGGCTTCACAATCCACCCAGGGAGACACTCATACCCCAATGGCCACAGTTACCTACAAAGAGAGGATTCAGCTCTGCTGCCTCCTGTTCGCATTGGAAAATATGAAAGCATGTCCTCCTGTTCACATAGACTGAGACCAAGCTTTCCTGGTCTCACTGCAAAGGAAGCTAAAGCACAAAGCTCTATTTCTAGTGCACAGAGGTCAGAGGCAGATAGTCAAGAAGTCATTAGGCCAGCAAAGTTCCATGTTTGTGGAATGTTTACCCTGTCCCCTACTTTTGGGATCTCTTCAGCCACACCCGAGTTTGTGAGCTCCTCAGAATTTCCAGTTCCAGATATGTATTCCCAGATTTTTTTCCTCTTCTCCTCTCACTGTGTCTTATTTGGGGTGATAGTAATGTCAAGGCATTGTGGTGGATGGCAGTGGAAGATTGTTATGTGGCACGTGTTCCCATATATATTAGACTCATTTTCCGTTTTGCCATTTGAAATATTGAATCTCTGACACTAACCCATAGCCTACTAGAGTCTGACTACTTATCGTAACATCGATAAAAATAATCTAAAGGAATAGAAGTAGAGGCATTTGATAGGAGGCATGGTGTATACTTGGAATTGCCTTTTGCTTCATCAGAGATACATATTATGAAACCTGTCACACATTTTTCTCCTTTTCTTTCTCCATGAATTTTCAAAATGAACAAATATGTAACTTCCTGACTCCCTGTCTCTGTCGCCTGGGTCACGATGTATACTCTTATATGCACATATATAATCCTACTGCCCTCACAGGTATATTCTTGAGAGTACTCTGATTTTGGAAAATACAAATTTCATGAAGAGATCACTGCCCCCCAGTACACTGAGGTCACTGAAAATTCCAGCTGTGGTGAGCTTATACTTCAACAAGTTGATCCATGGAACAATGTAGAGGAAAATGAATATTCTGGGTACATGTGTGATGGATATATATCCCCTTATGAGTTTCGATTGGCATACGTACTATTACATTTTAATAGATTAAATATATAGTATGGATTTGCAAACATGAAATATGTGTGTCATATACTACCTTGATTCTTTCATGTCCATCTGGGTGGATTGATAATCAACTATTCACAAGATATTTCTCAGAAATATTCATTTTCTTGACATACACATTAGTTTCTGAATACTCAAAATGAACTTCAGTGAATGTTGAGTACTAACCCTCATATTTCTACAGTAAGTGACCCAGTTGAACATCCATGAAAGTATATTCATATGGGACATGATGTGTATTTTGAAGTAAATTTTCATTCAAAATTGTTAAATTCGTATTTCTTCAGAAATGATACATCCAGGATGTATCATTTCATCCAAAAATCACAAATTGATATGCATATGATTCACTTACATTCACTCCCTGTATCAGATCCCATGTATTTCTCCATGTTGCTTTACTTGCTCTTTCATGAGATTTCTTTATAACACATTACTTTTGAATTCCATCAACATTTTCGAAGCAACACTCACAGTTTGGTATAAACAGTAACCCTAATATTACCACTAGATGTATAACTACTTGGACTGGATGTTTGTATGTGAATACCAGATTGCATGTATTTTTTAAAATATCAATTCAATCCATTATTTAAAATAGGAACCTGTTATATTTTTTTATTCACCGTATGGTGTCTTCATGCATCATCTCTATATACGTAGACCCAGGGTACACCTATTTTTATCCCCAAACTCTAAACGATAGGGTTTCAAAACATGCTCCCAGAAATGGTGGGAGGAATACACATGTCACCTGCTCCGTGTCTTCCTTTCATCACATCATCTTCTGGACAAAAAATGCAAAACTCACACTTATCTTATGATTTTTCCGAAGCCTAATTTTAATGTGAGCATGGATTACTAAAATCATCTACTTCTGCGTTGCCTATTGTTTTCAAATTTCAATCCTATGGTCACTATACACTTGTTTCTTCCTAGGATAGTGTATTCAACCATCCCGCCTGTTGAAAATATCCCTGATCTTATCGCTCAGTTTGTACTTTGCCCCATCTCCTAACATCCCTATTGATATCTATTTCCCCAAGTGCCTTGTTGTGACTGACTCTTCTTGTGTGCTGACATTCCCATTTACACTCTAATAGAAATTCATTCGATTGCAAAAAGGGCCTTTTGCCCAAATCTTAAACTCACTCTTCTTCCTTCCCCTACACTGGAATCCTGCCTACTATCTCAATTTCACTGGAAGTTCTCTTTTCCATTCAGTAGTCCCAGGTACAAGATCTTATGCCATTGTAAATGGATTCAGAGGATTCACCTCTTGAGAACATAATTCAAAACTATGTATGGCCCAATGAAGGGCCCAACACCCTTGTGTGCTTCAGATCTTACCTAGTTTTCTATTATCATACTTACATTTCACCTTACATTCTTAAAATATCCCAGTTGCCCAATACCCGTATCCATCCAGCAGAATGACTCCTACACCAAATCGAACCTGATATGACCCTGAACCAGACTCTGTTCCCTCAATCTATCTTCACATAACAGCAGGTCCTGAGTTGGTCTTGCCATACATGTATGTAGGGAATCCTCCATCTGCTGAGAAGCTCAAAGGTAGATGCAGAAATGATCCCTGGAGCAAATGTAGGCAGCTAGGTAGGACCTGTGAGGTCTAAAGTCATCTTCCATGGCCAACAACCCAGTCAGGATGAAGGGCTGTGGCTGAATCAGCCTCTCTCTTCTCAATGCAGGGAAGATGGACACAACCAGGCCTGGGTGGGTTCCTGATCCCGGGCTCCTAGGGTATATAGGCCTTTATGACTTGTGAAAATGTCACAGGAAGGTGGGGCAGCCTCCATCTCATGGGACCCTTGGAAACAACTGTTAGGACAAAGTGGTTGCCAAGGCAGCGACGTCATTCACGTCCCTGAAGGAAGTGACCTCACCTCACTTCCTCGGTGATGGAACTCTCTGAACTTGGGATCCAGGAGTCGAGGCACCCAGAGGCAGTTCCAGTCCCAGTGGGCTCACTTGTTTTTCTGGACCAAGGCCAGAGTCATTCTTTCTTGGCACCTGGTGATGTGTTGATAGCCAAATGCCTTGAATGGTCTCAACAGGGGCGTTTCCTGAGAAAGAAGTGTTGGCTCATTGCTGGCTCCTGACAACTACACATATATGGCCAAGGAGACCAGAGCTGAGACAGGACAGGCCACTGCTGTGGAACATATTTTGACCCACCAGTCAGAGGGCAGAGTGGATAGATGCAGACCTAATTCTGGGCTGGTTTGTGTGTCTTAGTGGGTGTGTGTTTCAATTTGGCGTTTTGTCTCATGTTCTGAGAACATGAAGGAAAAACGTTTTTGTTGTTGTTGTTGTTGTTGCTGGTGGTGGTGGTGGTGGTGGTGGTGGTGGTTGGTTTGAAATGGACTGTTAACTAGTGAGTCTTTCTATGCCAGTGGATCCCACTGGGTTTGTGGTTAAAGAGAGTAGAGAGAAGAATGCAGCCGTGAATGTTTTCTGTCTAGTGGAAATCTTTGCAGGGCTCCTCATGGCCTATTGATGAATGGACTGCTGCTTGCCTTGCAGATGGGCAACACCTACCAAGATCCTAAGTTCCTGTATTCTTCCTGAATTTTGGCCACTGTCTGAAGGGGTTCGTGTTTTTGTGTCCAAGATGGGTTACCACCTTCAAGCTCTGTGACATGGCCATGGATTGGATTGCTGATGGGAACGCCAAGCATCTCAGAAAAGTCAAAAATAAGCATGACTGTTAAGGATCTCTCTGGAGAATCCCTGCTTGCTTAGATAGCCACCCAAGTTGCATGATTAGGAGTTGTCAGTGCCACAGTGTTCAATTCAAGGAAAGTTTTTCTCCAGGCTTCTTTCCTCCCTATTGTTGTGTTCCCCTGAATGTCAGGGAGGTGTTTGCCTTAGGGCACTCCTTTGGGGATCCTCAAGAAAACAGTTTCAAATGGAAATGAAGAGGCCCCATCAGTGCCTTTTAGGTAAAGTGCTTTGTAAAAGCTGTGTCCGAATCAGACTCTTGGCCCTGTGTGTGGCTGTGAATTACATTCTCAGCACCCCAGGAAACTCAAGAGAAATCCCATGTGTCCATCCAAATCTCAAAGGATGAAAAAGAAGTGTAATATTGGATGAAGTCTCTTGCCTTCCTCTGGTGAGGCTCCTGACCCCGATGAAGTAAGAACAGGGATCCTCTGGGTCAAATGAGTTGTTGCAAGCCCTCCAGTAACTAGCACACAGGTGTTTGGGTGTTTTCATGAGTCCAGTACACATAAAGAATCTACCCCTGGCAGGCAGGAGGCCTCGAATTTGAGAAGCAGAGCAGTATTAACTACAGGCCCATTTTATCTGTCCTGTTTCTCAGGAAGGGTGTCCAGGCCACCATGACGTTTGGCACATGATGGGCATGAGAGCTTACTTTGCACACCATCTTAGACTGCTCCCCCTAAGGAAACCCCCAGCCAGAATGTTATGATGCGTGTCTGTATGGAAGAAGATGAGGGCCACGTGGGAGTGTTTTTGTTAGAATAGTGGTCTTTTGTGTGGTGGTTGGAAAAGATGAGTGGGTCCACCTCAGCTTGAACTCTGGTGTGATGCCATTAGAGACTCAGTTCTGGAACTGATCTCAGAGAACTCTTGCCATGAATCGTGTTGGGATTTTACAAGGCCAGGCATTAGAGGAGCCTTTGGAAACTGAGGTCTAGGCCGAGGGTGGCTTTCTCCACAGCACTGGGAATCTCAGCCAGGATTTCACATGAGTTTGCTGTTAAAGCCTTTTCAGCTATAGTTGAGAGCCAACACTCACATGGACCTCTTATTTTAGACCCCCAATGGGCCTGGATCCCTGTGACCTTTCGCCACTCCTTGAAAAGCCTTGCCTGCATGCGATCTCCAGAGCTTTTACCGAAAGGAGATTCCTCGACCCTCAATGGCTCCCGAATGAATCAAAACCCACAGTGCCACCTTCTTCATTCTTGAAATATGGCTAGGCCAATAACATGAAGGTTTTGAGAATCCCATGACCAGAAATCCCTGGAGAACCTTTAGATCTCCTGTTGCTCACCATGACTGAACCGGCCAGTGCCGTTTTTGACTGAGTGGAATTCATGATCATGGTGAAGAACAGAGATGCCAGTGAGTAGGAGCCAGCAGGGAACTGGGCCTGGAGCAATGGAGTGCAGGTGTGTGACCAACATCTGTGGTGAGCCCCTGTGGTTCTGTCATTGGCTTCCCAATGACATGTGACTGACAAGGTGCAGCCAGCAGACCCTAAAATATAAAGGCATGTTGTTGTGGGGAGAGGATCTGGTGCGATGCTCAGAATCAAGTCGCTACGCTCAAGTGGGAAAGATATATGGGGTAGCAGCCCGGTTTGTGTTTTTTCCTTCAGACCCTGACTCACCCCACGTGACGGAGCTCCCTCCAGCACTGTGTCCCGGTTGACCTTTATGTATTTCAAAAACAAACACCAAATTTCCAGGGAAGCTGCAAGAAATGCCATGAAAACTGGAGGGTGAGCCAAAGGCTTCACAATCCACCCAGGGAGACACTCATACCCCAATGGCCACAGTTACCTACAAAGAGAGGATTCAGCTCTGCTGCCTCCTGTTCGCATTGGAAAATATGAAAGCATGTCCTCCTGTTCACATAGACTGAGACCAAGCTTTCCTGGTCTCACTGCAAAGGAAGCTAAAGCACAAAGCTCTATTTCTAGTGCACAGAGGTCAGAGGCAGATAGTCAACAAGTCATTAGGCCAGCAAAGTTCCATGTTTGTGGAATGTTTACCCTGTCCCCTACTTTTGGGATCTCTTCTGCCACACCCGAGTTTGTGAGCTCCTCAGAATTTCCAATTCCAGATATGTATTCCCAGATTTTTTTCCTCTTCTCCTCTCACTGTGTCTTATTTGGGGTGATAGTAATGTCAAGGCATTGTGGTGGATGGCAGTGGAAGATTGTTATGTGGCACGTGTTCGCATATATATTAGACTCATTTTCCGTTTTGCCATTTGAAATATTGAATCTCTGACACTAACCCATAGCCTACTAGAATCTGACTACTTATCGTAACATCGATAAAAATAATCTAAAGGAATAGAAGTAGAGGCATTTGATAGGAGGCATGGTGTATACTTGGAATTGCCTTTTGCCTCATCAGAGATACATATTATGAAACCTGTCACACATTTTTCTCCTTTTATTTCTCCATGAATTTTCAAAATGAACAAATATGTAACTTCCTGACTCCCTGTCTCTGTCGCCTGGGTCACGATGTATACTCTTATATGCACATATATAATCCTACTGCCCTCACAGGTATATTCTTGAGAGTACTCTGATTTTGGAAAATACAAATTTCATGAAGAGATCACTGCCCCCCAGTACACTGAGGTCACTGAAAATTCCAGCTGTGGTGAGCTTATACTTCAACAAGTTGATCCATGGAACAATGTAGAGGAAAATGAATATTCTGGGTACATGTGTGATGGACATATATCCCCTTATGAGTTTCGATTGGCATACGTACTATTACATTTTAATAGATTAAATATATAGTATGGATTTGCAAACATGAAATATATGTGTCATATACTACCTTGATTCTTTCATGTCCATCTGGGTGGATTGATAATCAACTATTCACAAGATATTTCTCAGAAATATTCATTTTCTTGACATACACATTAGTTTCTGAATACTCAAAATGAACTTCAGTGAATGTTGAGTACTAACCCTCATATTTCTACAGTAAGTGACCCAGTTGAACATCCATGAAAGTATATTCATATGGGACATGATGTGTATTTTGAAGTAAATTTTCATTCAAAATTGTTAAATTCCTATTTCTTCAGAAATGATACATCCAGGATGTATCATTTCATCCAATAATCACAAATTGATATGCATATGATTCACTTACATTCACTCCCTGTATCAGATCCCATGTATTTCTCCATGTTGCTTTACTTGCTCTTTCATGAGATTTCTTTATAACACATTATTTTGAATTCCATCAACATTTTCGAAGCAACACTCACAGTTTGGTATAAACAGTAACCCTAATATTACCACTAGATGTATAACTACTTGGACTGGATGTTTGTATGTGAATACCAGATTGCATTTTTTTTTAAAATATCAATTCAATCCATTATTTAAAATAGGAACCTGTTATATTTTTTATTCACCGTATGGTGTCTTCATGCATCATCTCTATATACGTAGACCCAGGGTACACCTATTTTTATCCCCAAACTCTAAACGATAGGGTTTCAAAACATGCTCCCAGAAATGGTGGGAGGAATACACATGTCACCTGCTCCGTGTCTTCCTTTCATCACATCATCTTCTGGACAAAAAATGCAAAACTCACACTTATCTTATGATTTTTCCGAAGCCTAATTTTAATGTGAGCATGGATTACTAAAATCATCTACTTCTGCGTTGCCTATTGTTTTCAAATTTCAATCCTATGGTCACTATACACTTGTTTCTTAATAGGATAGTGTATTCAACCATCCCCCCTGTTGAAAATATCCCTGATCTTATCGCTCATTTTGTACTTTGCCCCATCTCCTAACATCCTTATTGATATCTATTTCCCCAAGTGCCTTGTTGTGACTGACTCTTCTTGTGTGCTGACATTCCCATTTACACTCTAATAGAATTTCATTCGATTGCAAAAAGGGCCTTTTGCCCAAATCTTAAACTCACTCTTCTTCCTTCCCCTACACTGGAATCCTGCCTACTATCTCAATTTCACTGGAAGTTCTCTTTTCCATTCAGTAGTCCCAGGTACAAGATCTTATGCCATTGTAAATGGATTCAGAGGATTCACCTCTTGAGAACATAATTCAAAACTATGTATCCAAATGAAGGGCCCAACACCCTTGTGTGCTTCAGATCTTACCTAGTTTTCTATTATCATACTTACATTTCACCTTACATTCTTAAAATATCCCAGTTGCCCAATACCCGTATCCATCCAGCAGAATGACTCCTACACCCAATCGAACCTGATATGACCCTGAACCAGACTCTGTTCCCTCAATCTATCTTCACATAACAGCAGGTCCTGAGTTGATCTTGCCATACAGGTATGTAGGGAATCCTCCATCTGCTGAGAAGCTCAAAGGTAGATGCAGAAATGATCCCTGGAGCAAATGTAGGCAGCTAGGTAGGACCTGTGAGGTCTAAAGTCATCTTCCATGGCCAACAACCCAGTCAGGATGAAGGGCTGTGGCTGAATCAGCCTCTCTCTTCTCAATGCAGGGAAGATGGACACAACCAGGCCTGGGTGGGTTCCTGATCCCGGGCTCCTAGGGTCTATAGGCCTTTATGACTTGTGAAAATGTCACAGGAAGGTGGGGCAGCCTCCATCTCATGGGACCCTTGGAAACAACTGTTAGGACAAAGTGGTTGCCAAGGCAGTGACGTCATTCACGTCCCTGAAGGAAGTGACCTCACCTCACTTCCTCGGTGATGGAACTCTCTGAACTTGGGATCCAGGAGTCGAGGCACCCAGAGGCAGTTCCAGTCCCAGTGGGCTCACTTGTTTTTCTGGACCAAGGCCAGAGTCATTCTTTCTTGGCACCTGGTGATGTGTTGATAGCCAAATGCCTTGAATGGTCTCAACAGGGGCGTTTCCTGAGAAAGAAGTGTTGGCTCATTGCTGGCTCCTGACAACTACACAGATATGGCCAAGGAGACCAGAGCTGAGACAGGACAGGCCACTGCTGTGGAACATATTTTGACCCACCATTCAGAGGGCAGAGTGGATAGACACAGACCAAATACAGGGGTGGTTTGTGTGTCTTAGTGGGTGTGTGTTTCAATTTGGCGTTTTGTCTCATGTTCTGAGAACATGAAGGAAAAACGTTTTTGTTGTTGTTGTTGTTGTTGTTGGTGGTGGTGGTGGTGGTGGTGGTGGTGGTTGGTTTGAAATGGACTGTTAACTAGTGAGTCTTTCTATGCCAGTGGATCCCACTGGGTTTGTGGTTAAAGAGAGTAGAGAGAAGAATGCAGCCGTGAATGTTTTCTGTCTAGTGGAAATCTTTGCAGGGCTCCTCATGGCCTATTGATGAATGGACTGCTGCTTGCCTTGCAGATGGGCAACACCTACCAAGATCCTAAGTTCCTGTATTCTTCCTGAATTTTGGCCACTGTCTGAAGGGGTTCGTGTTTTTGTGTCCAAGATGGGTTACCACCTTCAAGCTCTGTGACATGGCCATGGACTGGATTGATGATGGGAACGCCAAGCATCTCAGAAAAGTCAAAAATTAGCATGACTGGTAAGGATCTCTCTGGAGAATCCCTGCTTGCTTAGATAGCCACCCAAGTTGCATGATTAGGAGCTGTCAGTGCCACAGTGTTCAATTCAAGGAAAGTTTTTCTCCAGGCTTCTTTCCTCCCTATTGTTCTGTTCCCCTGAATGTCAGGGAGGTGTTTGCCTTAGGGCACTCCTTTGGGGATCCTCAAGAAAACAGTTTCAAATGGAAATGAAGAGGCCCCATCAGTGCCTTTTAGGTAAAGTGCTTTGTAAAAGCTGTGTCCGAATCAGACTCTTGGCCCTGTGTGTGGCTGTGAATTACATTCTCAGCACCCCAGGAAACTCAAGAAAAATCCCATGTGTCCATCCAAATCTCAAAGGATGAAAAAGAAGTGTAATATTGGATGAAGTCTCTTGCCTTCCTCTGGTGAGGCTCCTGACCCCGATGAAGTAAGAACAGGGATCCTCTGGGTCAAATGAGTTGTTGCAAGCCCTCCAGTAACTAGCACACAGGTGTTTGGGTGTTTTCATGAGTCCAGTACACATAAAGAATCTACCCCTGGCAGGCAGGAGGCCTCGAATTTGAGAAGCAGAGCAGTATTAACTACAGGCCCATTTTATCTATCCTGTTTCTCAGGAAGGGTGTCCAGGCCACCATGACGTTTGGCACATGATGGGCATGAGAGCTTACTTTGCACACCATCTTAGACTGCTCCCCCTAAGGAAACCCCCAGCCAGAATGTTATGATGCGTGTCTGTATGGAAGAAGATGAGGGCCACGTGGGAGTGTTTTTGTTAGAATAGTGGTCTTTTGTGTGGTGGTTGGAAAAGATGAGTGGGTCCACCTCAGCTTGAACTCTGGTGTGATGCCATTAGAGACTCAGTTCTGGAACTGATCTCAGAGAACTCTTGCCATGAATCGTGTTGGGATTTTACAAGGCCAGGCATTAGAGGAGCCTTTGGAAACTGAGGTCTAGGCCGAGGGTGGCTTTCTCCACAGCACTGGGAATCTCAGCCAGGATTTCACATGAGTTTGCTGTTAAAGCCTTTTCAGCTATAGTTGAGAGCCAACACTCACATGGACCTCTTATTTTAGACCCCCAATGGGCCTGGATCCCTGTGACCTTTCGCCACTCCTTGAAAAGCCTTGCCTGCATGCGATCTCCAGAGCTTTTACCGAAAGGAGATTCCTCGACCCTCAATGGCTCCCGAATGAATCAAAACCCACAGTGCCACCTTCTTCATTCTTGAAATATGGCTAGGCCAATAACATGAAGGTTTTGAGAATCCCATGACCAGAAATCCCTGGAGAACCTTTAGATCTCCTGTTGCTCATCATGACTGAACCGGCCAGTGCCGTTTTTGACTGAGTGGAATTCATGATCATGGTGAAGAACAGAGATGCCAGTGAGTAGGAGCCAGCAGGGAACTGGGCCTGGAGCAATGGAGTGCAGGTGTGTGACCAACATCTGTGGTGAGCCCCTGTGGTTCTGTCATTGGCTTCCCAATGACATGTGACTGACAAGGTGCAGCCAGCAGACCCTAAAATATAAAGGCATGTTGTTGTGGGGAGAGGATCTGGTGTGATGCTCAGAATCAAGTGGCTACGCTCAAGTGGGAAAGATATATGGGGTAGCAGCCCGGTTTGTGTTTTTTCCTTCAGACCCTGACTCACCCCACGTGACGGAGCTCCCTCCAGCACTGTGTCCCGGTTGACATTTATGTATTTCAAAAACAAACACCAAATTTCCAGGGAAGCTGCAAGAAATGCCATGAAAACTGGAGGGTGAGCCAAAGGCTTCACAATCCACCCAGGGAGACACTCATACCCCAATGGCCACAGTTACCTACAAAGAGAGGATTCAGCTCTGCTGCCTCCTGTTCGCATTGGAAAATATGAAAGCATGTCCTCCTGTTCACATAGACTGAGACCAAGCTTTCCTGGTCTCACTGCAAAGGAAGCTAAAGCACAAAGCTCTATTTCTAGTGCACAGAGGTCAGAGGCAGATAGTCAAGAAGTCATTAGGCCAGCAAAGTTCCATGTTTGTGGAATGTTTACCCTGTCCCCTACTTTTGGGATCTCTTCTGCCACACCCGAGTTTGTGAGCTCCTCAGAATTTCCAATTCCAGATATGTATTCCCAGATTTTTTTCCCTCTTCTCCTCTCACTGTGTCTTATTTGGGGTGATAGTAATGTCAAGGCATTGTGGTGGATGGCAGTGGAAGATTGTTATGTGGCACGTGTTCCCATATATATTAGACTCATTTTCCGTTTTGCCATTTGAAATATTGAATCTCTGACACTAACCCATAGCCTACTAGAGTCTGACTACTTATCGTAACATCGATAAAAATAATCTAAAGGAATAGAAGTAGAGGCATTTGATAGGAGGCATGGTGTATACTTGGAATTGCCTTTTGCTTCATCAGAGATACATATTATGAAACCTGTCACACATTTTTCTCCTTTTCTTTCTCCATGAATTTTCAAAATGAACAAATATGTAACTTCCTGACTCCCTGTCTCTGTCGCCTGGGTCACGATGTATACTCTTATATGCACATATATAATCCTACTGCCCTCACAGGTATATTCTTGAGAGTACTCTGATTTTGGAAAATACAAATTTCATGAAGAGATCACTGCCCCCCAGTACACTGAGGTCACTGAATATTCCAGCTGTGGTGAGCTTATACTTCAACAAGTTGATCCATGGAACAATGTAGAGGAAAATGAATATTCTGGGTACATGTGTGATGGATACATATCCCCTTATGAGTTTCGATTGGCATACGTACTATTACATTTTAATAGATTAAATATATAGTATGGATTTGCAAACATGAAATATATGTTTCATATACTACCTTGATTCTTTCATGTCCATCTGGGTGGATTGATAATCAACTATTCACAAGATATTTCTCAGAAATATTCATTTTCTTGACATACACATTAGTTTCTGAATACTCAAAATGAACTTCAGTGAATGTTGAGTACTAACACTCATATTTCTACAGTAAGTGACCCAGTTGAACATCCGTGAAAGTATATTCATATGGGACATGATGTGTATTTTGAAGTAAATTTTCATTCAAAATTGTTAAATTCCTATTTCTTCAGAAATGATACATCCAGGATGTATCATTTCATCCAATAATCACAAATTGACATGCATATAATTCACTTACATTCACTCCCTGTATCAGATCCCATGTATTTCTCCATGTTGCTTTACTTGCTCTTTCATGAGATTTCTTTATAACACATTACTTTTGAATTCCATCAACATTTTCGAAGCAACACTCACAGTTTGGTATAAACAGTAACCCTAATATTACCACTAGATGTATAACTACTTGGACTGGATGTTTGTATGTGAATACCAGATTGCATGTATTTTTTAAAATATCAACTCAATCCATTATTTAAAATAGGAACCTGTTATATTTTTTTATTCACCGTATGGTGTCTTCATGCATCATCTCTATATACGTAGACCCAGGGTACACCTATTTTTATCCCCAAACTCTAAACGATAGGGTTTCAAAACATGCTCCCAGAAATGGTGGGAGGAATACACATGTCACCTGCTCCGTGTCTTCCTTTCATCACATCATCTTCTGGACAAAAAATGCAAAACTCACACTTATCTTATGATTTTTCCGAAGCCTAATTTTAATGTGAGCATGGATTACTAAAATCATCTACTTCTGCGTTGCCTATTGTTTTCAAATTTCAATCCTATGGTCACTATACACTTGTTTCTTCCTAGGATAGTGTATTCAACCATCCCCCCTGTTGAAAATATCCCTGATCTTATCGCTCAGTTTGTACTTTGCCCCATCTCCTAACATCCCTATTGATATCTATTTCCCCAAGTGCCTTGTTGTGACTGACTCTTCTTGTGTGCTGACATTCCCATTTACACTCTAATAGAAATTCATTCGATTGCAAAAAGGGCCTTTTGCCCAAATCTTAAACTCACTCTTCTTCCTTCCCCTACACTGGAATCCTGCCTACTATCTCAATTTCACTGGAAGTTCTCTTTTCCATTCAGTAGTCCCAGGTACAAGATCTTATGCCATTGTAAATGGATTCAGAGGATTCACCTCTTGAGAACATAATTCAAAACTATGTATGGCCCAATGAAGGGCCCAACACCCTTGTGTGCTTCAGATCTTACCTAGTTTTCTATTATCATACTTACATTTCACCTTACATTCTTAAAATATCCCAGTTGCCCAATACCCGTATCCATCCAGCAGAATGACTCCTACACCCAATCGAACCTGATATGACCCTGAACCAGACTCTGTTCCCTCAATCTATCTTCACATAACAGCAGGTCCTATGTTGGTCTTGCCATACATGTATGTAGGGAATCCTCCATCTGCTGAGAAGCTCAAAGGTAGATGCAGAAATGATCCCTGGAGCAAATGTAGGCAGCTAGGTAGGACCTGTGAGGTCTAAAGTCATCTTCCATGGCCAACAACCCAGTCAGGATGAAGGGCTGTGGCTGAATCAGCCTCTCTCTTCTCAATGCAGGGAAGATGGACACAACCAGGCCTGGGTGGGTTCCTGATCCCGGGCTCCTAGGGTATATAGGCCTTTATGACTTGTGAAAATGTCACAGGAAGGTGGGGCAGCCTCCATCTCATGGGACCCTTGGAAACAACTGTTAGGACAAAGTGGTTGCCAAGGCAGCGACGTCATTCACGTCCCTGAAGGAAGTGACCTCACCTCACTTCCTCGGTGATGGAACTCTCTGAACTTGGGATCCAGGAGTCGAGGCACCCAGAGGCAGTTCCAGTCCCAGTGGGCTCACTTGTTTTTCTGGACCAAGGCCAGAGTCATTCTTTCTTGGCACCTGGTGATGTGTTGATAGCCAAATGCCTTGAATGGTCTCAACAGGGGCGTTTCCTGAGAAAGAAGTGTTGGCTCATTGCTGGCTCCTGACAACTACACAGATATGGCCAAGGAGACCAGAGCTGAGACAGGACAGGCCACTGCTGTGGAACATATTTTGACCCACCAGTCAGAGGGCAGAGTGGATAGACGCAGACCAAATACAGGGGTGGTTTGTGTGTCTTAGTGGGTGTGTGTTTCAATTTGGCGTTTTGTCTCATGTTCTGAGAACATGAAGGAAAAACGTTTTTGTTGTAGTTGTTGTTGTTGTTGCTGGTGGTGGTGGTGGTGGTGGTGGTGGTGGTTGGTTTGAAATGGACTGTTAACTAGTGAGTCTTTCTATGCCAGTGGATCCCACTGGGTTTGTGGTTAAAGAGAGTAGAGAGAAGAATGCAGCCGTGAATGTTTTCTGTCTAGTGGAAATCTTTGCAGGGCTCCTCATGGCCTATTGATGAATGGACTGCTGCTTGCCTTGCAGATGGGCAACACCTACCAAGATCCTAAGTTCCTGTATTCTTCCTGAATTTTGGCCACTGTCTGAAGGGGTTCGTGTTTTTGTGTCCAAGATGGGTTACCACCTTCAAGCTCTGTGACATGGCCATGGACTGGATTGCTGATGGGAACGCCAAGCATCTCAGAAAAGTCAAAAATAAGCATGACTGTTAAGGATCTCTCTGGAGAATCCCTGCTTGCTTAGATAGCCACCCAAGTTGCATGATTAGGAGTTGTCAGTGCCACAGTGTTCAATTCAAGGAAAGTTTTTCTCCAGGCTTCTTTCCTCCCTATTGTTCTGTTCCCCTGAATGTCAGGGAGGTGTTGGCCTTAGGGCACTCCTTTGGGGATCCTCAAGAAAACAGTTTCAAATGGAAATGAAGAGGCCCCATCAGTGCCTTTTAGGTAAAGTGCTTTGTAAAAGCTGTGTCCGAATCAGACTCTTGGCCCTGTGTGTGGCTGTGAATTACATTCTCAGCACCCCAGGAAACTCAAGAGAAATCCCATGTGTCCATCCAAATCTCAAAGGATGAAAAAGAAGTGTAATATTGGATGAAGTCTCTTGCCTTCCTCTGGTGAGGCTCCTGACCCCGATGAAGTAAGAACAGGGATCCTCTGGGTCAAATGAGTTGTTGCAAGCCCTCCAGTAACTAGCACACAGGTGTTTGGGTGTTTTCATGAGTCCAGTACACATAAAGAATCTACCCCTGGCAGGCAGGAGGCCTCGAATTTGAGAAGCAGAGCAGTATTAACTACAGGCCCATTTTATCTGTCCTGTTTCTCAGGAAGGGTGTCCAGGCCACCATGATGTTTGGCACATGATGGGCATGAGAGCTTACTTTCCACACCATCTTAGACTGCTCCCCCTAAGGAAACCCCCAGCCAGAATGTTATGATGCGTGTCTGTATGGAAGAAGATGCGGGCCACGTGGGAGTGTTTTTGTTAGAATAGTGGTCTTTTGTGTGGTGGTTGGAAAAGATGAGTGGGTCCACCTCAGCTTGAACTCTGGTGTGATGCCATTAGAGACTCAGTTCTGGAACTGATCTCAGAGAACTCTTGCCATGAATCGTGTTGGGATTTTACAAGGCCAGGCATTAGAGGAGCCTTTGGAAACTGAGGTCTAGGCCGAGGGTGGCTTTCTCCACAGCACTGGGAATCTCAGCCAGGATTTCACATGAGTTTGCTGTTAAAGCCTTTTCAGCTATAGTTGAGAGCCAACACTCACATGGACCTCTTATTTTAGACCCCCAATGGGCCTGGATCCCTGTGACCTTTCGCCACTCCTTGAAAAGCCTTGCCTGCATGCGATCTCCAGAGCTTTTACCGAAAGGATATTCCTCGACCCTCAATGGCTCCCGAATGAATCAAAACCCACAGTGCCACCTTCTTCATTCTTGAAATATGGCTAGGCCAATAACATGAAGGTTTTGAGAATCCCATGACCAGAAATCCCTGGAGAACCTTTAGATCTCCTGTTGCTCATCATGACTGAACCGGCCAGTGCCGTTTTTGACTGAGTGGAATTCATGATCATGGTGAAGAACAGAGATGCCAGTGAGTAGGAGCCAGCAGGGAACTGGGCCTGGAGCAATGGAGTGCAGGTGTGTGACCAACATCTGTGGTGAGCCCCTGTGGTTCTGTCATTGGCTTCCCAATGACATGTGACTGACAAGGTGCAGCCAGCAGACCCTAAAATATAAAGGCATGTTGTTGTGGGGAGAGGATCTGGTGTGATGCTCAGAATCAAGTGGCTACGCTCAAGTGGGAAAGATATATGGGGTAGCAGCCCGGTTTGTGTTTTTTCCTTCAGACCCTGACTCACCCCACGTGACGGAGCTCCCTCCAGCACTGTGTCCCGGTTGACCTTTATGTATTTCAAAAACAAACACCAAATTTCCAGGGAAGCTGCAAGAAATGCCATGAAAACTGGAGGGTGAGCCAAAGGCTTCACAATCCACCCAGGGAGACACTCATACCCCAATGGCCACAGTTACCTACAAAGAGAGGATTCAGCTCTGCTGCCTCCTGTTCTCATTGGAAAATATGAAAGCATGTCCTCCTGTTCACATAGACTGAGACCAAGCTTTCCTGGTCTCACTGCAAAGGAAGCTAAAGCACAAAGCTCTATTTCTAGTGCACAGAGGTCAGAGGCAGATAGTCAAGAAGTCATTAGGCCAGCAAAGTTCCATGTTTGTGGAATGTTTACCCTGTCCCCTACTTTTGGGATCTCTTCTGCCACACCCGAGTTTGTGAGCTCCTCAGAATTTCCAATTCCAGATATGTATTCCCAGATTTTTTTCCTCTTCTCTCACTGTGTCTTATTTGGGGTGATAGTAATGTCAAGGCATTGTGGTGGATGGCAGTGGAAGATTGTTATGTGGCACGTGTTCGCATATATATTAGACTCATTTTCGGTTTTGCCATTTGAAATATTGAATCTCTGACACTAACCCATAGCCTACTAGAGTCTGACTACTTATCGTAACATCCATAAAAATAATCTAAAGGAATAGAAGTAGAGGCATTTGATAGGAGGCATGGTGTATACTTGGAATTGCCTTTTGCTTCATCAGAGATACATATTATGAAACCTGTCACACATTTTTCTCCTTTTCTTTCTCCATGAATTTTCAAAATGAACAAATATGTAACTTCCTGACTCCCTGTCTCTGTCGCCTGGGTCACGATGTATACTCTTATATGCACATATATAATCCTACTGCCCTCACAGGTATATTCTTGAGAGTACTCTGATTTTGGAAAATACAAATTTCATGAAGAGATCACTGCCCCCCAGTACACTGAGGTCACTGAATATTCCAGCTGTGGTGAGCTTATACTTCAACAAGTTGATCCATGGAACAATGTAGAGGAAAATGAATATTCTGGGTACATGTGTGATGGATACATATCCCCTTATGAGTTTCGATTGGCATACGTACTATTACATTTTAATAGATTAAATATATAGTATGGATTTGCAAACATGAAATATATGTTTCATATACTACCTTGATTCTTTCATGTCCATCTGGGTGGATTGATAATCAACTATTCACAAGATATTTCTCAGAAATATTCATTTTCTTGACATACACATTAGTTTCTGAATACTCAAAATGAACTTCAGTGAATGTTGAGTACTAACCCTCATATTTCTACAGTAAGTGACCCAGTTGAACATCCGTGAAAGTATATTCATATGGGACATGATGTGTATTTTGAAGTAAATTTTCATTCAAAATTGTTAAATTCGTATTTCTTCAGAAATGATACATCCAGGATGTATCATTTCATCCAATAATCACAAATTGATATGCATATGATTCACTTACATTCACTCCCTGTATCAGATCCCATGTATTTCTCCATGTTGCTTTACTTGCTCTTTCATGAGATTTCTTTATAACACATTACTTTTGAATTCCATCAACATTTTCGAAGCAACACTCACAGTTTGGTATAAACAGTAACCCTAATATTACCACTAGATGTATAACTACTTGGACTGGATGTTTGTATGTGAATACCAGATTGCATGTATTTTTTAAAATATCAATTCAATCCATTATTTAAAATAGGAACCTGTTATATTTTTTTATTCACCGTATGGTGTCTTCATGCATCATCTCTATATACGTAGACCCAGGGTACACCTATTTTTATCCCCAAACTCTAAACGATAGGGTTTCAAAACATGCTCCCAGAAATGGTGGGAGGAATACACATGTCACCTGCTCCGTGTCTTCCTTTCATCACATCATCTTCTGGACAAAAAATGCAAAACTCACACTTATCTTATGATTTTTCCGAAGCCTAATTTTAATGTGAGCATGGATTACTAAAATCATCTACTTCTGCGTTGCCTATTGTTTTCAAATTTCAATCCTATGGTCACTATACACTTGTTTCTTCCTAGGATAGTGTATTCAACCATCCCCCCTGTTGAAAATATCCCTGATCTTATCGCTCAGTTTGTACTTTGCCCCATCTCCTAACATCCCTATTGATATCTATTTCCCCAAGTGCCTTGTTGTGACTGACTCTTCTTGTGTGCTGACATTCCCATTTACACTCTAATAGAAATTCATTCGATTGCAAAAAGGGCCTTTTGCCCAAATCTTAAACTCACTCTTCTTCCTTCCCCTACACTGGAATCCTGCCTACTATCTCAATTTCACTGGAAGTTCTCTTTTCCATTCAGTAGTCCCAGGTACAAGATCTTATGCCATTGTAAATGGATTCAGAGGATTCACCTCTTGAGAACATAATTCAAAACTATGTATCCAAATGAAGGGCCCAACACCCTTGTGTGCTTCAGATCTTACCTAGTTTTCTATTATCATACTTACATTTCACCTTACATTCTTAAAATATCCCAGTTGCCCAATACCCGTATCCATCCAGCAGAATGACTCCTACACCCAATCGAACCTGATATGACCCTGAACCAGACTCTGTTCCCTCAATCTATCTTCACATAACAGCAGGTCCTATGTTGGTCTTGCCATACATGTATGTAGGGAATCCTCCATCTGCTGAGAAGCTCAAAGGTAGATGCAGAAATGATCCCTGGAGCAAATGTAGGCAGCTAGGTAGGACCTGTGAGGTCTAAAGTCATCTTCCATGGCCAACAACCCAGTCAGGATGAAGGGCTGTGGCTGAATCAGCCTCTCTCTTCTCAATGCAGGGAAGATGGACACAACCAGGCCTGGGTGGGTTCCTGATCCCGGGCTCCTAGGGTATATAGGCCTTTATGACTTGTGAAAATGTCACAGGAAGGTGGGGCAGCCTCCATCTCATGGGACCCTTGGAAACAACTGTTAGGACAAAGTGGTTGCCAAGGCAGCGACGTCATTCACGTCCCTGAAGGAAGTGACCTCACCTCACTTCCTCGGTGATGGAACTCTCTGAACTTGGGATCCAGGAGTCGAGGCACCCAGAGGCAGTTCCAGTCCCAGTGGGCTCACTTGTTTTTCTGGACCAAGGCCAGAGTCATTCTTTCTTGGCACCTGGTGATGTGTTGATAGCCAAATGCCTTGAATGGTCTCAACAGGGGCGTTTCCTGAGAAAGAAGTGTTGGCTCATTGCTGGCTCCTGACAACTACACAGATATGGCCAAGGAGACCAGAGCTGAGACAGGACAGGCCACTGCTGTGGAACATATTTTGACCCACCAGTCAGAGGGCAGAGTGGATAGACGCAGACCAAATACAGGGGTGGTTTGTGTGTCTTAGTGGGTGTGTGTTTCAATTTGGCGTTTTGTCTCATGTTCTGAGAACATGAAGGAAAAACGTTTTTGTTGTAGTTGTTGTTGTTGTTGCTGGTGGTGGTGGTGGTGGTGGTGGTGGTGGTTGGTTTGAAATGGACTGTTAACTAGTGAGTCTTTCTATGCCAGTGGATCCCACTGGGTTTGTGGTTAAAGAGAGTAGAGAGAAGAATGCAGCCGTGAATGTTTTCTGTCTAGTGGAAATCTTTGCAGGGCTCCTCATGGCCTATTGATGAATGGACTGCTGCTTGCCTTGCAGATGGGCAACACCTACCAAGATCCTAAGTTCCTGTATTCTTCCTGAATTTTGGCCACTGTCTGAAGGGGTTCGTGTTTTTGTGTCCAAGATGGGTTACCACCTTCAAGCTCTGTGACATGGCCATGGATTGGATTGCTGATGGGAACGCCAAGCATCTCAGAAAAGTCAAAAATTAGCATGACTGGTAAGGATCTCTCTGGAGAATCCCTGCTTGCTTAGATAGCCACCCAAGTTGCATGATTAGGAGTTGTCAGTGCCACAGTGTTCAATTCAAGGAAAGTTTTTCTCCAGGCTTCTTTCCTCCCTATTGTTGTGTTCCCCTGAATGTCAGGGAGGTGTTTGCCTTAGGGCACTCCTTTGGGGATCCTCAAGAAAACAGTTTCAAATGGAAATGAAGAGGCCCCATCAGTGCCTTTTAGGTAAAGTGCTTTGTAAAAGCTGTGTCCGAATCAGACTCTTGGCCCTGTGTGTGGCTGTGAATTATATTCTCAGCACCCCAGGAAACTCAAGAAAAATCCCATGTGTCCATCCAAATCTCAAAGGATGAAAAAGAAGTGTAATATTGGATGAAGTCTCTTGCCTTCCTCTGGTGAGGCTCCTGACCCCGATGAAGTAAGAACAGGGATCCTCTGGGTCAAATGAGTTGTTGCAAGCCCTCCAGTAACTAGCACACAGGTGTTTGGGTGTTTTCATGAGTCCAGTACACATAAAGAATCTACCCCTGGCAGGCAGGAGGCCTCGAATTTGAGAAGCAGAGCAGTATTAACTACAGGCCCATTTTATCTGTCCTGTTTCTCAGGAAGGGTGTCCAGGCCACCATGACGTTTGGCACATGATGGGCATGAGAGCTTACTTTGCACACCATCTTAGACTGCTCCCCCTAAGGAAACCCCCAGCCAGAATGTTATGATGCGTGTCTGTATGGAAGAAGATGAGGGCCACGTGGGAGTGTTTTTGTTAGAATAGTGGTCTTTTGTGTGGTGGTTGGAAAAGATGAGTGGGTCCACCTCAGCTTGAACTCTGGTGTGATGCCATTAGAGACTCAGTTCTGGAACTGATCTCAGAGAACTCTTGCCATGAATCGTGTTGGGATTTTACAAGGCCAGGCATTAGAGGAGCCTTTGGAAACTGAGGTCTAGGCCGAGGGTGGCTTTCTCCACAGCACTGGGAATCTCAGCCAGGATTTCACATGAGTTTGCTGTAAAAGCCTTTTCAGCTATAGTTGAGAGCCAACACTCACATGGACCTCTTATTTTAGACCCCCAATGGGCCTGGATCCCTGTGACCTTTCGCCACTCCTTGAAAAGCCTTGCCTGCATGCGATCTCCAGAGCTTTTACCGAAAGGAGATTCCTCGACCCTCAATGGCTCCCGAATGAATCAAAACCCACAGTGCCACCTTCTTCATTCTTGAAATATGGCTAGGCCAATAACATGAAGGTTTTGAGAATCCCATGACCAGAAATCCCTGGAGAACCTTTAGATCTCCTGTTGCTCACCATGACTGAACCGGCCAGTGCCGTTTTTGACTGAGTGGAATTCATGATCATGGTGAAGAACAGAGATGCCAGTGAGTAGGAGACAGCAGGGAACTGGGCCTGGAGCAATGGAGTGCAGGTGTGTGACCAACATCTGTGGTGAGCCCCTGTGGTTCTGTCATTGGCTTCCCAATGACATGTGACTGACAAGGTGCAGCCAGCAGACCCTAAAATATAAAGGCATGTTGTTGTGGGGAGAGGATCTGGTGCGATGCTCAGAATCAAGTCGCTACGCTCAAGTGGGAAAGATATATGGGGTAGCAGCCCGGTTTGTGTTTTTTCCTTCAGACCCTGACTCACCAAACGTGACGGAGCTCCCTCCAGCACTGTGTCCCGGTTGACCTTTATGTATTTCAAAAACAAACACCAAATTTCCAGGGAAGCTGCAAGAAATGCCATGAAAACTGGAGGGTGAGCCAAAGGCTTCACAATCCACCCAGGGAGACACTCATACCCCAATGGCCACAGTTACCTACAAAGAGAGGATTCAGCTCTGCTGCCTCCTGTTCGCATTGGAAAATATGAAAGCATGTCCTCCTGTTCACATAGACTGAGACCAAGCTTTCCTGGTCTCACTGCAAAGGAAGCTAAAGCACAAAGCTCTATTTCTAGTGCACAGAGGTCAGAGGCAGATAGTCAAGAAGTCATTAGGCCAGCAAAGTTCCATGTTTGTGGAATGTTTACCCTGTCCCCTACTTTTGGGATCTCTTCTGCCACACCCGAGTTTGTGAGCTCCTCAGAATTTCCAATTCCAGATATGTATTCCCAGATTTTTTTCCTCTTCTCCTCTCACTGTGTCTTATTTGGGGTGATAGTAATGTCAAGGCATTGTGGTGGATGGCAGTGGAAGATTGTTATGTGGCACGTGTTCCCATATATATTAGACTCATTTTCCGTTTTGCCATTTGAAATATTGAATCTCTGACACTAACCCATAGCCTACTAGAGTCTGACTACTTATCGTAACATCGATAAAAATAATCTAAAGGAATAGAAGTAGAGGCATTTGATAGGAGGCATGGTGTATACTTGGAATTGCCTTTTGCTTCATCAGAGATACATATTATGAAACCTGTCACACATTTTTCTCCTTTTCTTTCTCCATGAATTTTCAAAATGAACAAATATGTAACTTCCTGACTCCCTGTCTCTGTCGCCTGGGTCACGATGTATACTCTTATATGCACATATATAATCCTACTGCCCTCACAGGTATATTCTTGAGAGTACTCTGATTTTGGAAAATACAAATTTCATGAAGAGATCACTGCCCCCCAGTACACTGAGGTCACTGAAAATTCCAGCTGTGGTGAGCTTATACTTCAACAAGTTGATCCATGGAACAATGTAGAGGAAAATGAATATTCTGGGTACATGTGTGATGGATATATATCCCCTTATGAGTTTCGATTGGCATACGTACTATTACATTTTAATAGATTAAATATATAGTATGGATTTGCAAACATGAAATATGTGTGTCATATACTACCTTGATTCTTTCATGTCCATCTGGGTGGATTGATAATCAACTATTCACAAGATATTTCTCAGAAATATTCATTTTCTTGACATACACATTAGTTTCTGAATACTCAAAATGAACTTCAGTGAATGTTGAGTACTAACCCTCATATTTCTACAGTAAGTGACCCAGTTGAACATCCATGAAAGTATATTCATATGGGACATGATGTGTATTTTGAAGTAAATTTTCATTCAAAATTGTTAAATTCCTATTTCTTCAGAAATGATACATCCAGGATGTATCATTTCATCCAAAAATCACAAATTGATATGCATATGATTCACTTACATTCACTCCCTGTATCAGATCCCATGTATTTCTCCATGTTGCTTTACTTGCTCTTTCATGAGATTTCTTTATAACACATTACTTTTGAATTCCATCAACATTTTCGAAGCAACACTCACAGTTTGGTATAAACAGTAACCCTAATATTACCACTAGATGTATAACTACTTGGACTGGATGTTTGTATGTGAATACCAGATTGCATGTATTTTTTAAAATATCAATTCAATCCATTATTTAAAATAGGAACCTGTTATATTTTTTTATTCACCGTATGGTGTCTTCATGCATCATCTCTATATACGTAGACCCAGGGTACACCTATTTTTATCCCCAAACTCTAAACGATAGGGTTTCAAAACATGCTCCCAGAAATGGTGGGAGGAATACACATGTCACCTGCTCCGTGTCTTCCTTTCATCACATCATCTTCTGGACAAAAAATGCAAAACTCACACTTATCTTATGATTTTTCCGAAGCCTAATTTTAATGTGAGCATGGATTACTAAAATCATCTACTTCTGCGTTGCCTATTGTTTTCAAATTTCAATCCTATGGTCAGTATACACTTGTTTCTTCCTAGGATAGTGTATTCAACCATCCCCCCTGTTGAAAATATCCCTGATCTTATCGCTCAGTTTGTACTTTGCCCCATCTCCTAACATCCCTATTGATATCTATTTCCCCAAGTGCCTTGTTGTGACTGACTCTTCTTGTGTGCTGACATTCCCATTTACACTCTAATAGAAATTCATTCGATTGCAAAAAGGGCCTTTTGCCCAAATCTTAAACTCACTCTTCTTCCTTCCCCTACACTGGAATCCTGCCTACTATCTCAATTTCACTGGAAGTTCTCTTTTCCATTCAGTAGTCCCAGGTACAAGATCTTATGCCATTGTAAATGGATTCAGAGGATTCACCTCTTGAGAACATAATTCAAAACTATGTATGGCCCAATGAAGGGCCCAACACCCTTGTGTGCTTCAGATCTTACCTAGTTTTCTATTATCATACTTACATTTCACCTTACATTCTTAAAATATCCCAGTTGCCCAATACCCGTATCCATCCAGCAGAATGACTCCTACACCCAATCGAACCTGATATGACCCTGAACCAGACTCTGTTCCCTCAATCTATCTTCACATAACAGCAGGTCCTGAGTTGGTCTTGCCATACATGTATGTAGGGAATCCTCCATCTGCTGAGAAGCTCAAAGGTAGATGCAGAAATGATCCCTGGAGCAAATGTAGGCAGCTAGGTAGGACCTGTGAGGTCTAAAGTCATCTTCCATGGCCAACAACCCAGTCAGGATGAAGGGCTGTGGCTGAATCAGCCTCTCTCTTCTCAATGCAGGGAAGATGGACACAACCAGGCCTGGGTGGGTTCCTGATCCCGGGCTCCTAGGGTATATAGGCCTTTATGACTTGTGAAAATGTCACAGGAAGGTGGGGCAGCCTCCATCTCATGGGACCCTTGGAAACAACTGTTAGGACAAAGTGGTTGCCAAGGCAGCGACGTCATTCACGTCCCTGAAGGAAGTGACCTCACCTCACTTCCTCGGTGATGGAACTCTCTGAACTTGGGATCCAGGAGTCGAGGCACCCAGAGGCAGTTCCAGTCCCAGTGGGCTCACTTGTTTTTCTGGACCAAGGCCAGAGTCATTCTTTCTTGGCACCTGGTGATGTGTTGATAGCCAAATGCCTTGAATGGTCTCAACAGGGGCGTTTCCTGAGAAAGAAGTGTTGGCTCATTGCTGGCTCCTGACAACTACACAGATATGGCCAAGGAGACCAGAGCTGAGACAGGACAGGCCACTGCTGTGGAACATATTTTGACCCACCAGTCAGAGGGCAGAGTGGATAGACGCAGACCAAATACAGGGGTGGTTTGTGTGTCTTAGTGGGTGTGTGTTTCAATTTGGCGTTTTGTCTCATGTTCTGAGAACATGAAGGAAAAACGTTTTTGTTGTAGTTGTTGTTGTTGTTGCTGGTGGTGGTGGTGGTGGTGGTGGTGGTGGTTGGTTTGAAATGGACTGTTAACTAGTGAGTCTTTCTATGCCAGTGGATCCCACTGGGTTTGTGGTTAAAGAGAGTAGAGAGAAGAATGCAGCCGTGAATGTTTTCTGTCTAGTGGAAATCTTTGCAGGGCTCCTCATGGCCTATTGATGAATGGACTGCTGCTTGCCTTGCAGATGGGCAACACCTACCAAGATCCTAAGTTCCTGTATTCTTCCTGAATTTTGGCCACTGTCTGAAGGGGTTCGTGTTTTTGTGTCCAAGATGGGTTACCACCTTCAAGCTCTGTGACATGGCCATGGATTGGATTGCTGATGGGAACGCCAAGCATCTCAGAAAAGTCAAAAATTAGCATGACTGGTAAGGATCTCTCTGGAGAATCCCTGCTTGCTTAGATAGCCACCCAAGTTGCATGATTAGGAGTTGTCAGTGCCACAGTGTTCAATTCAAGGAAAGTTTTTCTCCAGGCTTCTTTCCTCCCTATTGTTGTGTTCCCCTGAATGTCAGGGAGGTGTTTGCCTTAGGGCACTCCTTTGGGGATCCTCAAGAAAACAGTTTCAAATGGAAATGAAGAGGCCCCATCAGTGCCTTTTAGGTAAAGTGCTTTGTAAAAGCTGTGTCCGAATCAGACTCTTGGCCCTGTGTGTGGCTGTGAATTACATTCTCAGCACCCCAGGAAACTCAAGAAAAATCCCATGTGTCCATCCAAATCTCAAAGGATGAAAAAGAAGTGTAATATTGGATGAAGTCTCTTGCCTTCCTCTGGTGAGGCTCCTGACCCCGATGAAGTAAGAACAGGGATCCTCTGGGTCAAATGAGTTGTTGCAAGCCCTCCAGTAACTAGCACACAGGTGTTTGGGTGTTTTCATGAGTCCAGTACACATAAAGAATCTACCCCTGGCAGGCAGGAGGCCTCGAATTTGAGAAGCAGAGCAGTATTAACTACAGGCCCATTTTATCTGTCCTGTTTCTCAGGAAGGGTGTCCAGGCCACCATGACGTTTGGCACATGATGGGCATGAGAGCTTACTTTGCACACCATCTTAGACTGCTCCCCCTAAGGAAACCCCCAGCCAGAATGTTATGATGCGTGTCTGTATGGAAGAAGATGAGGGCCACGTGGGAGTGTTTTTGTTAGAATAGTGGTCTTTTGTGTGGTGGTTGGAAAAGATGAGTGGGTCCACCTCAGCTTGAACTCTGGTGTGATGCCATTAGAGACTCAGTTCTGGAACTGATCTCAGAGAACTCTTGCCATGAATCGTGTTGGGATTTTACAAGGCCAGGCATTAGAGGAGCCTTTGGAAACTGAGGTCTAGGCCGAGGGTGGCTTTCTCCACAGCACTGGGAATCTCAGCCAGGATTTCACATGAGTTTGCTGTAAAAGCCTTTTCAGCTATAGTTGAGAGCCAACACTCACATGGACCTCTTATTTTAGACCCCCAATGGGCCTGGATCCCTGTGACCTTTCGCCACTCCTTGAAAAGCCTTGCCTGCATGCGATCTCCAGAGCTTTTACCGAAAGGAGATTCCTCGACCCTCAATGGCTCCCGAATGAATCAAAACCCACAGTGCCACCTTCTTCATTCTTGAAATATGGCTAGGCCAATAACATGAAGGTTTTGAGAATCCCATGACCAGAAATCCCTGGAGAACCTTTAGATCTCCTGTTGCTCACCATGACTGAACCGGCCAGTGCCGTTTTTGACTGAGTGGAATTCATGATCATGGTGAAGAACAGAGATGCCAGTGAGTAGGAGACAGCAGGGAACTGGGCCTGGAGCAATGGAGTGCAGGTGTGTGACCAACATCTGTGGTGAGCCCCTGTGGTTCTGTCATTGGCTTCCCAATGACATGTGACTGACAAGGTGCAGCCAGCAGACCCTAAAATATAAAGGCATGTTGTTGTGGGGAGAGGATCTGGTGCGATGCTCAGAATCAAGTCGCTACGCTCAAGTGGGAAAGATATATGGGGTAGCAGCCCGGTTTGTGTTTTTTCCTTCAGACCCTGACTCACCAAACGTGACGGAGCTCCCTCCAGCACTGTGTCCCGGTTGACCTTTATGTATTTCAAAAACAAACACCAAATTTCCAGGGAAGCTGCAAGAAATGCCATGAAAACTGGAGGGTGAGCCAAAGGCTTCACAATCCACCCAGGGAGACACTCATACCCCAATGGCCACAGTTACCTACAAAGAGAGGATTCAGCTCTGCTGCCTCCTGTTCGCATTGGAAAATATGAAAGCATGTCCTCCTGTTCACATAGACTGAGACCAAGCTTTCCTGGTCTCACTGCAAAGGAAGCTAAAGCACAAAGCTCTATTTCTAGTGCACAGAGGTCAGAGGCAGATAGTCAAGAAGTCATTAGGCCAGCAAAGTTCCATGTTTGTGGAATGTTTACCCTGTCCCCTACTTTTGGGATCTCTTCTGCCACACCCGAGTTTGTGAGCTCCTCAGAATTTCCAATTCCAGATATGTATTCCCAGATTTTTTTCCTCTTCTCCTCTCACTGTGTCTTATTTGGGGTGATAGTAATGTCAAGGCATTGTGGTGGATGGCAGTGGAAGATTGTTATGTGGCACGTGTTCCCATATATATTAGACTCATTTTCCGTTTTGCCATTTGAAATATTGAATCTCTGACACTAACCCATAGCCTACTAGAGTCTGACTACTTATCGTAACATCGATAAAAATAATCTAAAGGAATAGAAGTAGAGGCATTTGATAGGAGGCATGGTGTATACTTGGAATTGCCTTTTGCTTCATCAGAGATACATATTATGAAACCTGTCACACATTTTTCTCCTTTTCTTTCTCCATGAATTTTCAAAATGAACAAATATGTAACTTCCTGACTCCCTGTCTCTGTCGCCTGGGTCACGATGTATACTCTTATATGCACATATATAATCCTACTGCCCTCACAGGTATATTCTTGAGAGTACTCTGATTTTGGAAAATACAAATTTCATGAAGAGATCACTGCCCCCCAGTACACTGAGGTCACTGAAAATTCCAGCTGTGGTGAGCTTATACTTCAACAAGTTGATCCATGGAACAATGTAGAGGAAAATGAATATTCTGGGTACATGTGTGATGGATATATATCCCCTTATGAGTTTCGATTGGCATACGTACTATTACATTTTAATAGATTAAATATATAGTATGGATTTGCAAACATGAAATATGTGTGTCATATACTACCTTGATTCTTTCATGTCCATCTGGGTGGATTGATAATCAACTATTCACAAGATATTTCTCAGAAATATTCATTTTCTTGACATACACATTAGTTTCTGAATACTCAAAATGAACTTCAGTGAATGTTGAGTACTAACCCTCATATTTCTACAGTAAGTGACCCAGTTGAACATCCATGAAAGTATATTCATATGGGACATGATGTGTATTTTGAAGTAAATTTTCATTCAAAATTGTTAAATTCCTATTTCTTCAGAAATGATACATCCAGGATGTATCATTTCATCCAAAAATCACAAATTGATATGCATATGATTCACTTACATTCACTCCCTGTATCAGATCCCATGTATTTCTCCATGTTGCTTTACTTGCTCTTTCATGAGATTTCTTTATAACACATTACTTTTGAATTCCATCAACATTTTCGAAGCAACACTCACAGTTTGGTATAAACAGTAACCCTAATATTACCACTAGATGTATAACTACTTGGACTGGATGTTTGTATGTGAATACCAGATTGCATGTATTTTTTAAAATATCAATTCAATCCATTATTTAAAATAGGAACCTGTTATATTTTTTTATTCACCGTATGGTGTCTTCATGCATCATCTCTATATACGTAGACCCAGGGTACACCTATTTTTATCCCCAAACTCTAAACGATAGGGTTTCAAAACATGCTCCCAGAAATGGTGGGAGGAATACACATGTCACCTGCTCCGTGTCTTCCTTTCATCACATCATCTTCTGGACAAAAAATGCAAAACTCACACTTATCTTATGATTTTTCCGAAGCCTAATTTTAATGTGAGCATGGATTACTAAAATCATCTACTTCTGCGTTGCCTATTGTTTTCAAATTTCAATCCTATGGTCAGTATACACTTGTTTCTTCCTAGGATAGTGTATTCAACCATCCCCCCTGTTGAAAATATCCCTGATCTTATCGCTCAGTTTGTACTTTGCCCCATCTCCTAACATCCCTATTGATATCTATTTCCCCAAGTGCCTTGTTGTGACTGACTCTTCTTGTGTGCTGACATTCCCATTTACACTCTAATAGAAATTCATTCGATTGCAAAAAGGGCCTTTTGCCCAAATCTTAAACTCACTCTTCTTCCTTCCCCTACACTGGAATCCTGCCTACTATCTCAATTTCACTGGAAGTTCTCTTTTCCATTCAGTAGTCCCAGGTACAAGATCTTATGCCATTGTAAATGGATTCAGAGGATTCACCTCTTGAGAACATAATTCAAAACTATGTATGGCCCAATGAAGGGCCCAACACCCTTGTGTGCTTCAGATCTTACCTAGTTTTCTATTATCATACTTACATTTCACCTTACATTCTTAAAATATCCCAGTTGCCCAATACCCGTATCCATCCAGCAGAATGACTCCTACACCCAATCGAACCTGATATGACCCTGAACCAGACTCTGTTCCCTCAATCTATCTTCACATAACAGCAGGTCCTGAGTTGGTCTTGCCATACATGTATGTAGGGAATCCTCCATCTGCTGAGAAGCTCAAAGGTAGATGCAGAAATGATCCCTGGAGCAAATGTAGGCAGCTAGGTAGGACCTGTGAGGTCTAAAGTCATCTTCCATGGCCAACAACCCAGTCAGGATGAAGGGCTGTGGCTGAATCAGCCTCTCTCTTCTCAATGCAGGGAAGATGGACACAACCAGGCCTGGGTGGGGTCCTGATCCCGGGCTCCTAGGGTATATAGGCCTTTATGACTTGTGAAAATGTCACAGGAAGGTGGGGCAGCCTCCATCTCATGGGACCCTTGGAAACAACTGTTAGGACAAAGTGGTTGCCAAGGCAGCGACGTCATTCACGTCCCTGAAGGAAGTGACCTCACCTCACTTCCTCGGTGATGGAACTCTCTGAACTTGGGATCCAGGAGTCGAGGCACCCAGAGGCAGTTCCAGTCCCAGTGGGCTCACTTGTTTTTCTGGACCAAGGCCAGAGTCATTCTTTCTTGGCACCTGGTGATGTGTTGATAGCCAAATGCCTTGAATGGTCTCAACAGGGGCGTTTCCTGAGAAAGAAGTGTTGGCTCATTGCTGGCTCCTGACAACTACACAGATATGGCCAAGGAGACCAGAGCTGAGACAGGACAGGCCACTGCTGTGGAACATATTTTGACCCACCAGTCAGAGGGCAGAGTGGATAGACGCAGACCAAATACAGGGGTGGTTTGTGTGTCTTAGTGGGTGTGTGTTTCAATTTGGCGTTTTGTCTCATGTTCTGAGAACATGAAGGAAAAACGTTTTTGTTGTAGTTGTTGTTGTTGTTGCTGGTGGTGGTGGTGGTGGTGGTGGTGGTGGTTGGTTTGAAATGGACTGTTAACTAGTGAGTCTTTCTATGCCAGTGGATCCCACTGGGTTTGTGGTTAAAGAGAGTAGAGAGAAGAATGCAGCCGTGAATGTTTTCTGTCTAGTGGAAATCTTTGCAGGGCTCCTCATGGCCTATTGATGAATGGACTGCTGCTTGCCTTGCAGATGGGCAACACCTACCAAGATCCTAAGTTCCTGTATTCTTCCTGAATTTTGGCCACTGTCTGAAGGGGTTCGTGTTTTTGTGTCCAAGATGGGTTACCACCTTCAAGCTCTGTGACATGGCCATGGACTGGATTGCTGATGGGAACGCCAAGCATCTCAGAAAAGTCAAAAATAAGCATGACTGTTAAGGATCTCTCTGGAGAATCCCTGCTTGCTTAGATAGCCACCCAAGTTGCATGATTAGGAGTTGTCAGTGCCACAGTGTTCAATTCAAGGAAAGTTTTTCTCCAGGCTTCTTTCCTCCCTATTGTTCTGTTCCCCTGAATGTCAGGGAGGTGTTGGCCTTAGGGCACTCCTTTGGGGATCCTCAAGAAAACAGTTTCAAATGGAAATGAAGAGGCCCCATCAGTGCCTTTTAGGTAAAGTGCTTTGTAAAAGCTGTGTCCGAATCAGACTCTTGGCCCTGTGTGTGGCTGTGAATTACATTCTCAGCACCCCAGGAAACTCAAGAAAAATCCCATGTGTCCATCCAAATCTCAAAGGATGAAAAAGAAGTGTAATATTGGATGAAGTCTCTTGCCTTCCTCTGGTGAGGCTCCTGACCCCGATGAAGTAAGAACAGGGATCCTCTGGGTCAAATGAGTTGTTGCAAGCCCTCCAGTAACTAGCACACAGGTGTTTGGGTGTTTTCATGAGTCCAGTACACATAAAGAATCTACCCCTGGCAGGCAGGAGGCCTCGAATTTGAGAAGCAGAGCAGTATTAACTACAGGCCCATTTTATCTGTCCTGTTTCTCAGGAAGGGTGTCCAGGCCACCATGACGTTTGGCACATGATGGGCATGAGAGCTTACTTTGCACACCATCTTAGACTGCTCCCCCTAAGGAAACCCCCAGCCAGAATGTTATGATGCGTGTCTGTATGGAAGAAGATGAGGGCCACGTGGGAGTGTTTTTGTTAGAATAGTGGTCTTTTGTGTGGTGGTTGGAAAAGATGAGTGGGTCCACCTCAGCTTGAACTCTGGTGTGATGCCATTAGAGACTCAGTTCTGGAACTGATCTCAGAGAACTCTTGCCATGAATCGTGTTGGGATTTTACAAGGCCAGGCATTAGAGGAGCCTTTGGAAACTGAGGTCTAGGCCGAGGGTGGCTTTCTCCACAGCACTGGGAATCTCAGCCAGGATTTCACATGAGTTTGCTGTTAAAGCCTTTTCAGCTAGAGTTGAGAGCCAACACTCACATGGACCTCTTATTTTAGACCCCCAATGGGCCTGGATCCCTGTGACCTTTCGCCACTCCTTGAAAAGCCTTGCCTGCATGCGATCTCCAGAGCTTTTACCGAAAGGAGATTCCTCGACCCTCAATGGCTCCCGAATGAATCAAAACCCACAGTGCCACCTTCTTCATTCTTGAAATATGGCTAGGCCAATAACATGAAGGTTTTGAGAATCCCATGACCAGAAATCCCTGGAGAACCTTTAGATCTCCTGTTGCTCATCATGACTGAACCGGCCAGTGCCGTTTTTGACTGAGTGGAATTCATGATCATGGTGAAGAACAGAGATGCCAGTGAGTAGGAGCCAGCAGGGAACTGGGCCTGGGGCAATGGAGTGCAGGTGTGTGACCAACATCTGTGGTGAGCCCCTGTGGTTCTGTCATTGGCTTCCCAATGACATGTGACTGACAAGGTGCAGCAAGCAGACCCTAAAATATAAAGGCATGTTGTTGTGGGGAGAGGATCTGGTGTGATGCTCAGAATCAAGTGGCTACGCTCAAGTGGGAAAGATATATGGGGTAGCAGCCCGGTTTGTGTTTTTTCCTTCAGACCCTGACTCACCCCACGTGACGGAGCTCCCTCCAGCACTGTGTCCCGGTTGACCTTTATGTATTTCAAAAACAAACACCAAATTTCCAGGGAAGCTGCAAGAAATGCCATGAAAACTGGAGGGTGAGCCAAAGGCTTCACAATCCACCCAGGGAGACACTCATACCCCAATGGCCACAGTTACCTACAAAGAGAGGATTCAGCTCTGCTGCCTCCTGTTCGCATTGGAAAATATGAAAGCATGTCCTCCTGTTCACATAGACTGAGACCAAGCTTTCCTGGTCTCACTGCAAAGGAAGCTAAAGCACAAAGCTCTATTTCTAGTGCACAGAGGTCAGAGGCAGATAGTCAAGAAGTCATTAGGCCAGCAAAGTTCCATGTTTGTGGAATGTTTACCCTGTCCCCTACTTTTGGGATCTCTTCTGCCACACCCGAGTTTGTGAGCTCCTCAGAATTTCCAATTCCAGATATGTATTCCCAGATTTTTTTCCTCTTCTCCTCTCACTGTGTCTTATTTGGGGTGATAGTAATGTCAAGGCATTGTGGTGGATGGCAGTGGAAGATTGTTATGTGGCACGTGTTCCCATATATATTAGACTCATTTTCCGTTTTGCCATTTGAAATATTGAATCTCTGACACTAACCCATAGCCTACTAGAGTCTGACTACTTATCGTAACATCGATAAAAATAATCTAAAGGAATAGAAGTAGAGGCATTTGATAGGAGGCATGGTGTATACTTGGAATTGCCTTTTGCTTCATCAGAGATACATATTATGAAACCTGTCACACATTTTTCTCCTTTTCTTTCTCCATGAATTTTCAAAATGAACAAATATGTAACTTCCTGACTCCCTGTCTCTGTCGCCTGGGTCACGATGTATACTCTTATATGCACATATATAATCCTACTGCCCTCACAGGTATATTCTTGAGAGTACTCTGATTTTGGAAAATACAAATTTCATGAAGAGATCACTGCCCCCCAGTACACTGAGGTCACTGAATATTCCAGCTGTGGTGAGCTTATACTTCAACAAGTTGATCCATGGAACAATGTAGAGGAAAATGAATATTCTGGGTACATGTGTGATGGATATATATCCCCTTATGAGTTTCGATTGGCATACGTACTATTACATTTTAATAGATTAAATATATAGTATGGATTTGCAAACATGAAATATATGTTTCATATACTACCTTGATTCTTTCATGTCCATCTGGGTGGATTGATAATCAACTATTCACAAGATATTTCTCAGAAATATTCATTTTCTTGACATACACATTAGTTTCTGAATACTCAAAATGAACTTCAGTGAATGTTGAGTACTAACCCTCATATTTCTACAGTAAGTGACCCAGTTGAACATCCGTGAAAGTATATTCATATGGGACATGATGTGTATTTTGAAGTAAATTTTCATTTCAAAATTGTTAAATTCCTATTTCTTCAGAAATGATACATCCAGGATGTATCATTTCATCCAATAATCACAAATTGATATGCATATGATTCACTTACATTCACTCCCTGTATCAGATCCCATGTATTTCTCCATGTTGCTTTACTTGCTCTTTCATGAGATTTCTTTATAACACATTACTTTTGAATTCCATCAACATTTTCGAAGCAACACTCACAGTTTGGTATAAACAGTAACCCTAATATTACCACTAGATGTATAACTACTTGGACTGGATGTTTGTATGTGAATACCAGATTGCATGTATTTTTTAAAATATCAATTCAATCCATTATTTAAAATAGGAACCTGTTATATTTTTTTATTCACCGTATGGTGTCTTCATGCATCATCTCTATATACGTAGACCCAGGGTACACCTATTTTTATCCCCAAACTCTAAACGATAGGGTTTCAAAACATGCTCCCAGAAATGGTGGGAGGAATACACATGTCACCTGCTCCGTGTCTTCCTTTCATCACATCATCTTCTGGACAAAAAATGCAAAACTCACACTTATCTTATGATTTTTCCGAAGCCTAATTTTAATGTGAGCATGGATTACTAAAATCATCTACTTCTGCGTTGCCTATTGTTTTCAAATTTCAATCCTATGGTCAGTATACACTTGTTTCTTCCTAGGATAGTGTATTCAACCATCCCCCCTGTTGAAAATATCCCTGATCTTATCGCTCAGTTTGTACTTTGCCCCATCTCCTAACATCCCTATTGATATCTATTTCCCCAAGTGCCTTGTTGTGACTGACTCTTCTTGTGTGCTGACATTCCCATTTACACTCTAATAGAAATTCATTCGATTGCAAAAAGGGCCTTTTGCCCAAATCTTAAACTCACTCTTCTTCCTTCCCCTACACTGGAATCCTGCCTACTATCTCAATTTCACTGGAAGTTCTCTTTTCCATTCAGTAGTCCCAGGTACAAGATCTTATGCCATTGTAAATGGATTCAGAGGATTCACCTCTTGAGAACATAATTCAAAACTATGTATGGCCCAATGAAGGGCCCAACACCCTTGTGTGCTTCAGATCTTACCTAGTTTTCTATTATCATACTTACATTTCACCTTACATTCTTAAAATATCCCAGTTGCCCAATACCCGTATCCATCCAGCAGAATGACTCCTACACCCAATCGAACCTGATATGACCCTGAACCAGACTCTGTTCCCTCAATCTATCTTCACATAACAGCAGGTCCTATGTTGGTCTTGCCATACATGTATGTAGGGAATCCTCCATCTGCTGAGAAGCTCAAAGGTAGATGCAGAAATGATCCCTGGAGCAAATGTAGGCAGCTAGGTAGGACCTGTGAGGTCTAAAGTCATCTTCCATGGCCAACAACCCAGTCAGGATGAAGGGCTGTGGCTGAATCAGCCTCTCTCTTCTCAATGCAGGGAAGATGGACACAACCAGGCCTGGGTGGGTTCCTGATCCCGGGCTCCTAGGGTATATAGGCCTTTATGACTTGTGAAAATGTCACAGGAAGGTGGGGCAGCCTCCATCTCATGGGACCCTTGGAAACAACTGTTAGGACAAAGTGGTTGCCAAGGCAGCGACGTCATTCACGTCCCTGAAGGAAGTGACCTCACCTCACTTCCTCGGTGATGGAACTCTCTGAACTTGGGATCCAGGAGTCGAGGCACCCAGAGGCAGTTCCAGTCCCAGTGGGCTCACTTGTTTTTCTGGACCAAGGCCAGAGTCATTCTTTCTTGGCACCTGGTGATGTGTTGATAGCCAAATGCCTTGAATGGTCTCAACAGGGGCGTTTCCTGAGAAAGAAGTGTTGGCTCATTGCTGGCTCCTGACAACTACACATATATGGCCAAGGAGACCAGAGCTGAGACAGGACAGGCCACTGCTGTGGAACATATTTTGACCCACCAGTCAGAGGGCAGAGTGGATAGATGCAGACCTAATTCTGGGCTGGTTTGTGTGTCTTAGTGGGTGTGTGTTTCAATTTGGCGTTTTGTCTCATGTTCTGAGAACATGAAGGAAAAACGTTTTTGTTGTTGTTGTTGTTGTTGTTGCTGGTGGTGGTGGTGGTGGTGGTGGTGGTGGTTGGTTTGAAATGGACTGTTAACTAGTGAGTCTTTCTATGCCAGTGGATCCCACTGGGTTTGTGGTTAAAGAGAGTAGAGAGAAGAATGCAGCCGTGAATGTTTTCTGTCTAGTGGAAATCTTTGCAGGGCTCCTCATGGCCTATTGATGAATGGACTGCTGCTTGCCTTGCAGATGGGCAACACCTACCAAGATCCTAAGTTCCTGTATTCTTCCTGAATTTTGGCCACTGTCTGAAGGGGTTCGTGTTTTTGTGTCCAAGATGGGTTACCACCTTCAAGCTCTGTGACATGGCCATGGATTGGATTGCTGATGGGAACGCCAAGCATCTCAGAAAAGTCAAAAATTAGCATGACTGGTAAGGATCTCTCTGGAGAATCCCTGCTTGCTTAGATAGCCACCCAAGTTGCATGATTAGGAGTTGTCAGTGCCACAGTGTTCAATTCAAGGAAAGTTTTTCTCCAGGCTTCTTTCCTCCCTATTGTTGTGTTCCCCTGAATGTCAGGGAGGTGTTTGCCTTAGGGCACTCCTTTGGGGATCCTCAAGAAAACAGTTTCAAATGGAAATGAAGAGGCCCCATCAGTGCCTTTTAGGTAAAGTGCTTTGTAAAAGCTGTGTCCGAATCAGACTCTTGGCCCTGTGTGTGGCTGTGAATTACATTCTCAGCACCCCAGGAAACTCAAGAAAAATCCCATGTGTCCATCCAAATCTCAAAGGATGAAAAAGAAGTGTAATATTGGATGAAGTCTCTTGCCTTCCTCTGGTGAGGCTCCTGACCCCGATGAAGTAAGAACAGGGATCCTCTGGGTCAAATGAGTTGTTGCAAGCCCTCCAGTAACTAGCACACAGGTGTTTGGGTGTTTTCATGAGTCCAGTACACATAAAGAATCTACCCCTGGCAGGCAGGAGGCCTCGAATTTGAGAAGCAGAGCAGTATTTACTACAGGCCCATTTTATCTATCCTGTTTCTCAGGAAGGGTGTCCAGGCCACCATGACGTTTGGCACATGATGGGCATGAGAGCTTACTTTGCACACCATCTTAGACTGCTCCCCCTAAGGAAACCCCCAGCCAGAATGTTATGATGCGTGTCTGTATGGAAGAAGATGAGGGCCACGTGGGAGTGTTTTTGTTAGAATAGTGGTCTTTTGTGTGGTGGTTGGAAAAGATGAGTGGGTCCACCTCAGCTTGAACTCTGGTGTGATGCCATTAGAGACTCAGTTCTGGAACTGATCTCAGAGAACTCTTGCCATGAATCGTGTTGGGATTTTACAAGGCCAGGCATTAGAGGAGCCTTTGGAAACTGAGGTCTAGGCCGAGGGTGGCTTTCTCCACAGCACTGGGAATCTCAGCCAGGATTTCACATGAGTTTGCTGTTAAAGCCTTTTCAGCTAGAGTTGAGAGCCAACACTCACATGGACCTCTTATTTTAGACCCCCAATGGGCCTGGATCCCTGTGACCTTTCGCCACTCCTTGAAAAGCCTTGCCTGCATGCGATCTCCAGAGCTTTTACCGAAAGGAGATTCCTCGACCCTCAATGGCTCCCGAATGAATCAAAACCCACAGTGCCACCTTCTTCATTCTTGAAATATGGCTAGGCCAATAACATGAAGGTTTTGAGAATCCCATGACCAGAAATCCCTGGAGAACCTTTAGATCTCCTGTTGCTCATCATGACTGAACCGGCCAGTGCCGTTTTTGACTGAGTGGAATTCATGATCATGGTGAAGAACAGAGATGCCAGTGAGTAGGAGCCAGCAGGGAACTGGGCCTGGAGCAATGGAGTGCAGGTGTGTGACCAACATCTGTGGTGAGCCCCTGTGGTTCTGTCATTGGCTTCCCAATGACATGTGACTGACAAGGTGCAGCCAGCAGACCCTAAAATATAAAGGCATGTTGTTGTGGGGAGAGGATCTGGTGCGATGCTCAGAATCAAGTGGCTACGCTCAAGTGGGAAAGATATATGGGGTAGCAGCCCGGTTTGTGTTTTTTCCTTCAGACCCTGACTCACCCCACGTGACGGAGCTCCCTCCAGCACTGTGTCCCGGTTGACCTTTATGTATTTCAAAAACAAACACCAAATTTCCAGGGAAGCTGCAAGAAATACCATGAAAACTGGAGGGTGAGCCAAAGGCTTCACAATCCACCCAGGGAGACACTCATACCCCAATGGCCACAGTTACCTACAAAGAGAGGATTCAGCTCTGCTGCCTCCTGTTCTCATTGGAAAATATGAAAGCATGTCCTCCTGTTCACATAGACTGAGACCAAGCTTTCCTGGTCTCACTGCAAAGGAAGCTAAAGCACAAAGCTCTATTTCTAGTGCACAGAGGTCAGAGGCAGATAGTCAACAAGTCATTAGGCCAGCAAAGTTCCATGTTTGTGGAATGTTTACCCTGTCCCCTACTTTTGGGATCTCTTCTGCCACACCCGAGTTTGTGAGCTCCTCAGAATTTCCAATTCCAGATATGTATTCCCAGATTTTTTTCCTCTTCTCTCACTGTGTCTTATTTGGGGTGATAGTAATGTCAAGGCATTGTGGTGGATGGCAGTGGAAGATTGTTATGTGGCACGTGTTCGCATATATATTAGACTCATTTTCGGTTTTGCCATTTGAAATATTGAATCTCTGACACTAACCCATAGCCTACTAGAGTCTGACTACTTATCGTAACATCGATAAAAATAATCTAAAGGAATAGAAGTAGAGGCATTTGATAGGAGGCATGGTGTATACTTGGAATTGCCTTTTGCTTCATCAGAGATACATATTATGAAACCTGTCACACATTTTTCTCCTTTTCTTTCTCCATGAATTTTCAAAATGAACAAATATGTAACTTCCTGACTCCCTGTCTCTGTCGCCTGGGTCACGATGTATACTCTTATATGCACATATATAATCCTACTGCCCTCACAGGTATATTCTTGAGAGTACTCTGATTTTGGAAAATACAAATTTCATGAAGAGATCACTGCCCCCCAGTACACTGAGGTCACTGAATATTCCAGCTGTGGTGAGCTTATACTTCAACAAGTTGATCCATGGAACAATGTAGAGGAAAATGAATATTCTGGGTACATGTGTGATGGACACATATCCCCTTATGAGTTTCGATTGGCATACGTACTATTACATTTTAATAGATTAAATATATAGTATGGATTTGCAAACATGAAATATATGTTTCATATACTACCTTGATTCTTTCATGTCCATCTGGGTGGATTGATAATCAACTATTCACAAGATATTTCTCAGAAATATTCATTTTCTTGACATACACATTAGTTTCTGAATACTCAAAATGAACTTCAGTGAATGTTGAGTACTAACCCTCATATTTCTACAGTAAGTGACCCAGTTGAACATCCGTGAAAGTATATTCATATGGGACATGATGTGTATTTTGAAGTAAATTTTCATTCAAAATTGTTAAATTCCTATTTCTTCAGAAATGATACATCCAGGATGTATCATTTCATCCAATAATCACAAATTGATATGCATATGATTCACTTACATTCACTCCCTGTATCAGATCCCATGTATTTCTCCATGTTGCTTTACTTGCTCTTTCATGAGATTTCTTTATAACACATTACTTTTGAATTCCATCAACATTTTCGAAGCAACACTCACAGTTTGGTATAAACAGTAACCCTAATATTACCACTAGATGTATAACTACTTGGACTGGATGTTTGTATGTGAATACCAGATTGCATGTATTTTTTAAAATATCAATTCAATCCATTATTTAAAATAGGAACCTGTTATATTTTTTTATTCACCGTATGGTGTCTTCATGCATCATCTCTATATACGTAGACCCAGGGTACACCTATTTTTATCCCCAAACTCTAAACGATAGGGTTTCAAAACATGCTCCCAGAAATGGTGGGAGGAATACACATGTCACCTGCTCCGTGTCTTCCTTTCATCACATCATCTTCTGGACAAAAAATGCAAAACTCACACTTATCTTATGATTTTTCCGAAGCCTAATTTTAATGTGAGCATGGATTACTAAAATCATCTACTTCTGCGTTGCCTATTGTTTTCAAATTTCAATCCTATGGTCACTATACACTTGTTTCTTCCTAGGATAGTGTATTCAACCATCCCCCCTGTTGAAAATATCCCTGATCTTATCGCTCAGTTTGTACTTTGCCCCATCTCCTAACATCCCTATTGATATCTATTTCCCCAAGTGCCTTGTTGTGACTGACTCTTCTTGTGTGCTGACATTCCCATTTACACTCTAATAGAAATTCATTCGATTGCAAAAAGGGCCTTTTGCCCAAATCTTAAACTCACTCTTCTTCCTTCCCCTACACTGGAATCCTGCCTACTATCTCAATTTCACTGGAAGTTCTCTTTTCCATTCAGTAGTCCCAGGTACAAGATCTTATGCCATTGTAAATGGATTCAGAGGATTCACCTCTTGAGAACATAATTCAAAACTATGTATCCAAATGAAGGGCCCAACACCCTTGTGTGCTTCAGATCTTACCTAGTTTTCTATTATCATACTTACATTTCACCTTACATTCTTAAAATATCCCAGTTGCCCAATACCCGTATCCATCCAGCAGAATGACTCCTACACCCAATCGAACCTGATATGACCCTGAACCAGACTCTGTTCCCTCAATCTATCTTCACATAACAGCAGGTCCTGAGTTGGTCTTGCCATACATGTATGTAGGGAATCCTCCATCTGCTGAGAAGCTCAAAGGTAGATGCAGAAATGATCCCTGGAGCAAATGTAGGCAGCTAGGTAGGACCTGTGAGGTCTAAAGTCATCTTCCATGGCCAACAACCCAGTCAGGATGAAGGGCTGTGGCTGAATCAGCCTCTCTCTTCTCAATGCAGGGAAGATGGACACAACCAGGCCTGGGTGGGTTCCTGATCCCGGGCTCCTAGGGTATATAGGCCTTTATGACTTGTGAAAATGTCACAGGAAGGTGGGGCAGCCTCCATCTCATGGGACCCTTGGAAACAACTGTTAGGACAAAGTGGTTGCCAAGGCAGCGACGTCATTCACGTCCCTGAAGGAAGTGACCTCACCTCACTTCCTCGGTGATGGAACTCTCTGAACTTGGGATCCAGGAGTCGAGGCACCCAGAGGCAGTTCCAGTCCCAGTGGGCTCACTTGTTTTTCTGGACCAAGGCCAGAGTCATTCTTTCTTGGCACCTGGTGATGTGTTGATAGCCAAATGCCTTGAATGGTCTCAACAGGGGCGTGTCCTGAGAAAGAAGTGTTGGCTCATTGCTGGCTCCTGACAACTACACATATATGGCCAAGGAGACCAGAGCTGAGACAGGACAGGCCACTGCTGTGGAACATATTTTGACCCACCAGTCAGAGGGCAGAGTGGATAGACACAGACCAAATACAGGGCAGGTTTGTGCGTCTTAGTGGGTGTGTGTTTCAATTTGGCGTTTTGTCTCATGTTCTGAGAACATGAAGGAAAAACGTTTTTGTTGTTGTTGTTGTTGTTGTTGCTGGTGGTGGTGGTGGTGGTGGTGGTTGGTTTGAAATGGACTGTTAACTAGTGAGTCTTTCTATGCCAGTGGATCCCACTGGGTTTGTGGTTAAAGAGAGTAGAGAGAAGAATGCAGCCGTGAATGTTTTCTGTCTAGTGGAAATCTTTGCAGGGCTCCTCATGGCCTATTGATGAATGGACTGCTGCTTGCCTTGCAGATGGGCAACACCTACCAAGATCCTAAGTTCCTGTATTCTTCCTGAATTTTGGCCACTGTCTGAAGGGGTTCGTGTTTTTGTGTCCAAGATGGGTTACCACCTTCAAGCTCTGTGACATGGCCATGGATTGGATTGCTGATGGGAACGCCAAGCATCTCAGAAAAGTCAAAAATTAGCATGACTGGTAAGGATCTCTCTGGAGAATCCCTGCTTGCTTAGATAGCCACCCAAGTTGCATGATTAGGAGCTGTCAGTGCCACAGTGTTCAATTCAAGGAAAGTTTTTCTCCAGGCTTCTTTCCTCCCTATTGTTCTGTTCCCCTGAATGTCAGGGAGGTGTTTGCCTTAGGGCACTCCTTTGGGAATCCTCAAGAAAACAGTTTCAAATGGAAATGAAGAGGCCACATCAGTGCCTTTTAGGTAAAGTGCTTTGTAAAAGCTGTGTCCGAATCAGGCTCTTGGCCCTGTGTGTGGCTGTGAATTACATTCTCAGCACCCCAGGAAACTCAAGAAAAATCCCATGTGTCCATCCAAATCTCAAAGGATGAAAAAGAAGTGTAATATTGGATGAAGTCTCTTGCCCTCCTCTGGTGAGGCTCCTGACCCCGATGAAGTAAGAACAGGGATCCTCTGGGTCAAATGAGTTGTTGCAAGCCCTCCAGTAACTAGCACACAGGTGTTTGGGTGTTTTCATGAGTCCAGTACACATAAAGAATCTACCCCTGGCAGGCAGGAGGCCTCGAATTTGAGAAGCAGAGCAGTATAAACTACAGGCCCATTTTATCTATCCTGTTTCTCAGGAAGGGTGTCCAGGCCACCATGACGTTTGGCACATGATGGGCATGAGAGCTTACTTTGCACACCATCTTAGACTGCTCCCCCTAAGAAACCCCCAGCCAGAATGTTATGATGCGTGTCTGTATGGAAGAAGATGAGGGCCACGTGGGAGTGTTTTTGTTAGAATAGTGGTCTTTTGTGTGGTGGTTGGAAAAGATGAGTGGGTCCACCTCAGCTTGAACTCTGGTGTGATGCCATTAGAGACTCAGTTCTGGAACTGATCTCAGAGAACTCTTGCCATGAATCGTGTTGGGATTTTACAAGGCCAGGCATTAGAGGAGCCTTTGGAAACTGAGGTCTAGGCTGAGGGTGGCTTTCTCCACAGCACTGGGAATCTCAGCCAGGATTTCACATGAGTTTGCTGTTAAAGCCTTTTCAGCTAGAGTTGAGAGCCAACACTCACATGGACCTCTTATTTTAGACCCCCAATGGGCCTGGATCCCTGTGACCTTTCGCCACTCCTTGAAAAGCCTTGCCTGCATGCGATCTCCAGAGCTTTTACCGAAAGGAGATTCCTCGACCCTCAATGGCTCCCGAATGAATCAAAACCCACAGTGCCACCTTCTTCATTCTTGAAATATGGCTAGGCCAATAACATGAAGGTTTTGAGAATCCCATGACCAGAAATCCCTGGAGAACCTTTAGATCTCCTGTTGCTCATCATGACTGAACCAGCCAGTGCCGTTTTTGACTGAGTGGAATTCATGATCATGGTGAAGAACAGAGATGCCAGTGAGTAGGAGCCAGCAGGGAACTGGGCCTGGAGCAATGGAGTGCAGGTGTGTGACCAACATCTGTGGTGAGCCCCTGTGGTTCTGTCATTGGCTTCCCAATGACATGTGACTGACAAGGTGCAGCCAGCAGACCCTAAAATATAAAGGCATGTTGTTGTGGGGAGAGGATCTGGTGCGATGCTCAGAATCAAGTCGCTACGCTCAAGTGGGAAAGATATATGGGGTAGCAGCCCGGTTTGTGTTTTTTCCTTCAGACCCTGACTCACCCCACGTGACGGACCTCCCTCCAGCACTGTGTCCCGGTTGACCTTTATGTATTTCAAAAACAAACACCAAATTTCCAGGGAAGCTGCAAGAAATGCCATGAAAACTGGAGGGTGAGCCAAAGGCTTCACAATCCACCCAGGGAGACACTCATACCCCAATGGCCACAGTTACCTACAAAGAGAGGATTCAGCTCTGCTGCCTCCTGTTCGCATTGGAAAATATGAAAGCATGTCCTCCTGTTCACATAGACTGAGACCAAGCTTTCCTGGTCTCACTGCAAAGGAAGCTAAAGCACAAAGCTCTATTTCTAGTGCACAGAGGTCAGAGGCAGATAGTCAAGAAGTCATTAGGCCAGCAAAGTTCCATGTTTGTGGAATGTTTACCCTGTCCCCTACTTTTGGGATCTCTTCTGCCACACCCGAGTTTGTGAGCTCCTCAGAATTTCCAATTCCAGATATGTATTCCCAGATTTTTTTCCTCTTCTCCTCTCACTGTGTCTTATTTGGGGTGATAGTAATGTCAAGGCATTGTGGTGGATGGCAGTGGAAGATTGTTATGTGGCACGTGTTCGCATATATATTAGACTCATTTTCGGTTTTGCCATTTGAAATATTGAATCTCTGACACTAACCCATAGCCTACTAGAGTCTGACTACTTATCGTAACATCGATAAAAATAATCTAAAGGAATAGAAGTAGAGGCATTTGATAGGAGGCATGGTGTATACTTGGAATTGCCTTTTGCCTCATCAGAGATACATATTATGAAACCTGTCACACATTTTTCTCCTTTTCTTTCTCCATGAATTTTCAAAATGAACAAATATGTAACTTCCTGACTCCCTGTCTCTCTCGCCTGGGTCACGATGTATACTCTTATATGCACATATATAATCCTACTGCCCTCACAGGTATATTCTTGAGAGTACTCTGATTTTGGAAAATACAAATTTCATGAAGAGATCACTGCCCCCAGGTACACTGAGGTCACTGAAAATTCCAGCTGTGGTGAGCTTATACTTCAACAAGTTGATCCATGGAACAATGTAGAGGAAAATGAATATTCTGGGTACATGTGTGATGGATATATATCCCCTTATGAGTTTCGATTGGCATACGTACTATTACATTTTAATAGATTAAATATATAGTATGGATTTGCAAACATGAAATATATGTGTCATATACTACCTTGATTCTTTCATGTCCATCTGGGTGGATTGATAATCAACTATTCACAAGATATTTCTCAGAAATATTCATTTTCTTGACATACACATTAGTTTCTGAATACTCAAAATGAACTTCAGTGAATGTTGAGTACTAACCCTCATATTTCTACAGTAAGTGACCCAGTTGAACATCCATGAAAGTATATTCATATGGGACATGATGTGTATTTTGAAGTAAATTTTCATTCAAAATTGTTAAATTCCTATTTCTTCAGAAATGATACATCCAGGATGTACCATTTCATCCAATAATCACAAATTGATATGCATATGATTCACTTACATTCACTCCCTGTATCAGATCCCATGTATTTCTCCATGTTGCTTTACTTGCTCTTTCATGAGATTTTTTTATAACACATTACTTTTGAATTCCATCAACATTTTCGAAGCAACACTCACAGTTTGGTATAAACAGTAACCCTAATATTACCACTAGATGTATAACTACTTGGACTGGATGTTTGTATGTGAATACCAGATTGCATGTATTTTTTAAAATATCAATTCAATCCATTATTTAAAATAGGAACCTGTTATATTTTTTATTCACCGTATGGTCTCTTCATGCATCATCTCTATATACGTAGACCCAGGGTACACCTATTTTTATCCCCAAACTCTAAACGATAGGGTTTCAAAACATGCTCCCAGAAATGGTGGGAGGAATACACATGTCACCTGCTCCGTGTCTTCCTTTCATCACATCATCTTCTGGACAAAAAATGCAAAACTCACACTTATCTTATGATTTTTCCGAAGCCTAATTTTAATGTGAGCATGGATTACTAAAATCATCTACTTCTGCGTTGCCTATTGTTTTCAAATTTCAATCCTATGGTCACTATACACTTGTTTCTTCCTAGGATAGTGTATTCAACCATCCCCCCTGTTGAAAATATCCCTGATCTTATCGCTCAGTTTGTACTTTGCCCCATCTCCTAACATCCCTATTGATATCTATTTCCCCAAGTGCCTTGTTGTGACTGACTCTTCTTGTGTGCTGACATTCCCATTTACACTCTAATAGAAATTCATTCGATTGCAAAAAGGGCCTTTTGCCCAAATCTTAAACTCACTCTTCTTCCTTCCCCTACACTGGAATCCTGCCTACTATCTCAATTTCACTGGAAGTTCTCTTTTCCATTCAGTAGTCCCAGGTACAAGATCTTATGCCATTGTAAATGGATTCAGAGGATTCACCTCTTGAGAACATAATTCAAAACTATGTATCCAAATGAAGGGCCCAACACCCTTGTGTGCTTCAGATCTTACCTAGTTTTCTATTATCATACTTACATTTCACCTTACATTCTTAAAATATCCCAGTTGCCCAATACCCTTATCCATCCAGCAGAATGACTCCTACACCCAATCGAACCTGATATGACCCTGAACCAGACTCTGTTCCCTCAATCTATCTTCACATAACAGCAGGTCCTGAGTTGGTCTTGCCATACAGGTATGTAGGGAATCCTCCATCTGCTGAGAAGCTCAAAGGTAGATGCAGAAATGATCCCTGGAGCAAATGTAGGCAGCTAGGTAGGACCTGTGAGGTCTAAAGTCATCTTCCATGGCCAACAACCCAGTCAGGATGAAGGGCTGTGGCTGAATCAGCCTCTCTCTTCTCAATGCAGGGAAGATGGACACAACCAGGCCTGGGTGGGTTCCTGATCCCGGGCTCCTAGGGTATATAGGCCTTTATGACTTGTGAAAATGTCACAGGAAGGTGGGGCAGCCTCCATCTCATGGGACCCTTGGAAACAACTGTTAGGACAAAGTGGTTGCCAAGGCAGCGACGTCATTCACGTCCCTGAAGGAAGTGACCTCACCTCACTTCCTCGGTGATGGAACTCTCTGAACTTGGGATCCAGGAGTCGAGGCACCCAGAGGCAGTTCCAGTCCCAGTGGGCTCACTTGTTTTTCTGGACCAAGGCCAGAGTCATTCTTTCTTGGCACCTGGTGATGTGTTGATAGCCAAATGCCTTGAATGGTCTCAACAGGGGCGTTTCCTGAGAAAGAAGTGTTGGCTCATTGCTGGCTCCTGACAACTACACAGATATGGCCAAGGAGACCAGAGCTGAGACAGGACAGGCCACTGCTGTGGAACATATTTTGACCCACCAGTCAGAGGGCAGAGTGGATAGACGCAGACCAAATACAGGGGTGGTTTGTGTGTCTTAGTGGGTGTGTGTTTCAATTTGGCGTTTTGTCTCATGTTCTGAGAACATGAAGGAAAAACGTTTTTGTTGTTGTTGTTGTTGTTGTTGCTGGTGGTGGTGGTGGTGGTGGTGGTGGTGGTTGGTTTGAAATGGACTGTTAACTAGTGAGTCTTTCTATGCCAGTGGATCCCACTGGGTTTGTGGTTAAAGAGAGTAGAGAGAAGAATGCAGCCGTGAATGTTTTCTGTCTAGTGGAAATCTTTGCAGGGCTCCTCATGGCCTATTGATGAATGGACTGCTGCTTGCCTTGCAGATGGGCAACACCTACCAAGATCCTAAGTTCCTGTATTCTTCCTGAATTTTGGCCACTGTCTGAAGGGGTTCGTGTTTTTGTGTCCAAGATGGGTTACCACCTTCAAGCTCTGTGACATGGCCATGGATTGGATTGCTGATGGGAACGCCAAGCATCTCAGAAAAGTCAAAAATTAGCATGACTGGTAAGGATCTCTCTGGAGAATCCCTGCTTGCTTAGATAGCCACCCAAGTTGCATGATTAGGAGCTGTCAGTGCCACAGTGTTCAATTCAAGGAAAGTTTTTCTCCAGGCTTCTTTCCTCCCTATTGTTCTGTTCCCCTGAATGTCAGGGAGGTGTTTGCCTTAGGGCACTCCTTTGGGGATCCTCAAGAAAACAGTTTCAAATGGAAATGAAGAGGCCCCATCAGTGCCTTTTAGGTAAAGTGCTTTGTAAAAGCTGTGTCCGAATCAGACTCTTGGCCCTGTGTGTGGCTGTGAATTACATTCTCAGCACCCCAGGAAACTCAAGAAAAATCCCATGTGTCCATCCAAATCTCAAAGGATGAAAAAGAAGTGTAATATTGGATGAAGTCTCTTGCCTTCCTCTGGTGAGGCTCCTGACCCCGATGAAGTAAGAACAGGGATCCTCTGGGTCAAATGAGTTGTTGCAAGCCCTCCAGTAACTAGCACACAGGTGTTTGGGTGTTTTCATGAGTCCAGTACACATAAAGAATCTACCCCTGGCAGGCAGGAGGCCTCGAATTTGAGAAGCAGAGCAGTATTAACTACAGGCCCATTTTATCTGTCCTGTTTCTCAGGAAGGGTGTCCAGGCCACCATGACGTTTGGCACATGATGGGCATGAGAGCTTACTTTGCACACCATCTTAGACTGCTCCCCCTAAGGAAACCCCCAGCCAGAATGTTATGATGCGTGTCTGTATGGAAGAAGATGAGGGCCACGTGGGAGTGTTTTTGTTAGAATAGTGGTCTTTTGTGTGGTGGTTGGAAAAGATGAGTGGGTCCACCTCAGCTTGAACTCTGGTGTGATGCCATTAGAGACTCAGTTCTGGAACTGATCTCAGAGAACTCTTGCCATGAATCGTGTTGGGATTTTACAAGGCCAGGCATTAGAGGAGCCTTTGGAAACTGAGGTCTAGGCCGAGGGTGGCTTTCTCCACAGCACTGGGAATCTCAGCCAGGATTTCACATGAGTTTGCTGTTAAAGCCTTTTCAGCTAGAGTTGAGAGCCAACACTCACATGGACCTCTTATTTTAGACCCCCAATGGGCCTGGATCCCTGTGACCTTTCGCCACTCCTTGAAAAGCCTTGCCTGCATGCGATCTCCAGAGCTTTTACCGAAAGGAGATTCCTCGACCCTCAATGGCTCCCGAATGAATCAAAACCCACAGTGCCACCTTCTTCATTCTTGAAATATGGCTAGGCCAATAACATGAAGGTTTGGAGAATCCCATGACCAGAAATCCCTGGAGAACCTTTAGATCTCCTGTTGCTCACCATGACTGAACCGGCCAGTGCCGTTTTTGACTGAGTGGAATTCATGATCATGGTGAAGAACAGAGATGCCAGTGAGTAGGAGCCAGCAGGGAACTGGGCCTGGAGCAATGGAGTGCAGGTGTGTGACCAACATCTGTGGTGAGCCCCTGTGGTTCTGTCATTGGCTTCCCAATGACATGTGACTGACAAGGTGCAGCCAGCAGACCCTAAAATATAAAGGCATGTTGTTGTGGGGAGAGGATCTGGTGCGATGCTCAGAATCAAGTGGCTACGCTCAAGTGGGAAAGATATATGGGGTAGCAGCCCGGTTTGTGTTTTTTCCTTCAGACCCTGACTCACCCCACGTGACGGAGCTCCCTCCAGCACTGTGTCCCGGTTGACCTTTATGTATTTCAAAAACAAACACCAAATTTCCAGGGAAGCTGCAAGAAATGCCATGAAAACTGGAGGGTGAGCCAAAGGCTTCACAATCCACCCAGGGAGACACTCATACCCCAATGGCCACAGTTACCTACAAAGAGAGGATTCAGCTCTGCTGCCTCCTGTTCGCATTGGAAAATATGAAAGCATGTCCTCCTGTTCACATAGACTGGGAACAAGCTTTCCTGCTCTCACTGCAAAGGAAGCTAATGCACAAAGCTCTATTTCTAGTGCACAGAGGTCAGAGGCAGATAGTCAAGAAGTCATTAGGCCAGCAAAGTTCCATGTTTGTGGAATGTTTACCCTGTCCCCTACTTTTGGGATCTCTTCTGCCACACCCGAGTTTGTGAGCTCCTCAGAATTTCCAATTCCAGATATGTATTCCCAGATTTTTTTCCTCTTCTCCTCTCACTGTGTCTTATTTGGGGTGATAGTAATGTCAAGGCATTGTGGTGGATGGCAGTGGAAGATTGTTATGTGGCACGTGTTCGCATATATATTAGACTCATTTTCCGTTTTGCCATTTGAAATATTGAATCTCTGACACTAACCCATAGCCTACTAGAGTCTGACTACTTATCGTAACATCGATAAAAATAATCTAAAGGAATAGAAGTAGAGGCATTTGATAGGAGGCATGGTGTATACTTGGAATTGCCTTTTGCTTCATCAGAGATACATATTATGAAACCTGTCACACATTTTTCTCCTTTGATTTCTCCATGAATTTTCAAAATGAACAAATATGTAACTTCCTGACTCCCTGTCTCTCTCGCCTGGGTCACGATGTATACTCTTATATGCACATATATAATCCTACTGCCCTCACAGGTATATTCTTGAGAGTACTCTGATTTTGGAAAATACAAATTTCATGAAGAGATCACTGCCCCCCCAGTACACTGAGGTCACTGAAAATTCCAGCTGTGGTGAGCTTATACTTCAACAAGTTGATCCATGGAACAATGTAGAGGAAAATGAATATTCTGGGTACATGTGTGATGGATATATATCCCCTTATGAGTTTCGATTGGCATACGTACTATCACATTTTAATAGATTAAATATATAGTATGGATTTGCAAACATGAAATATATGTGTCATATACTACCTTGATTCTTTCATGTCCATCTGGGTGGATTGATAATCAACTATTCACAAGATATTTCTCAGAAATATTCATTTTCTTGACATACACATTAGTTTCTGAATACTCAAAATGAACTTCAGTGAATGTTGAGTACTAACCCTCATATTTCTACAGTAAGTGACCCAGTTGAACATCCATGAAAGTATATTCATATGGGACATGATGTGTATTTTGAAGTAAATTTTCATTCAAAATTGTTAAATTCCTATTTCTTCAGAAATGATACATCCAGGATGTATCATTTCATCCAATAATCACAAATTGATATGCATATGATTCACTTACATTCACTCCCTGTATCAGATCCCATGTATTTCTCCATGTTGCTTTACTTGCTCTTTCATGAGATTTCTTTATAACACATTACTTTTGAATTCCATCAACATTTTCGAAGCAACACTCACAGTTTGGTATAAACAGTAACCCTAATATTACCACTAGATGTATAACTACTTGGACTGGATGTTTGTATGTGAATACCAGATTGCATGTATTTTTCAAAATATCAATTCAATCCATTATTTAAAATAGGAACCTGTTATATTTTTTATTCACCGTATGGTGTCTTCATGCATCATCTCTATATACGTAGACCCAGGGTACACCTATTTTTATCCCCAAACTCTAAACGATAGGGTTTCAAAACATGCTCCCAGAAATGGTGGGAGGAATACACATGTCACCTGCTCCGTGTCTTCCTTTCATCACATCATCTTCTGGACAAAAAATGCAAAACTCACACTTATCTTATGATTTTTCCGAAGCCTAATTTTAATGTGAGCATGGATTACTAAAATCATCTACTTCTGCGTTGCCTATTGTTTTCAAATTTCAATCCTATGGTCAGTATACACTTGTTTCTTCCTAGGATAGTGTATTCAACCATCCCCCCTGTTGAAAATATCCCTGATCTTATCGCTCAGTTTGTACTTTGCCCCATCTCCTAACATCCCTACTGATATCTATTTCCCCAAGTGCCTTGTTGTGACTGACTCTTCTTGTGTGCTGACATTCCCATTTACACTCTAATAGAAATTCATTCGATTGCAAAAAGGGCCTTTTGCCCAAATCTTAAACTCACTCTTCTTCCTTCCCCTACACTGGAATCCTGCCTACTATCTCAATTTCACTGGAAGTTCTCTTTTCCATTCAGTAGTCCCAGGTACAAGATCTTATGCCATTGTAAATGGATTCAGAGGATTCACCTCTTGAGAACATAATTCAAAACTATGTATGGCCCAATGAAGGGCCCAACACCCTTGTGTGCTTCAGATCTTACCTAGTTTTCTATTATCATACTTACATTTCACCTTACATTCTTAAAATATCCCAGTTGCCCAATACCCGTATCCATCCAGCAGAATGACTCCTACACCCAATCGAACCTGATATGACCCTGAACCAGACTCTGTTCCCTCAATCTATCTTCACATAACAGCAGGTCCTGAGTTGATCTTGCCATACAGGTATGTTGGGAATCCTCCATCTGCTGAGAAGCTCAAAGGTAGATGCAGAAATGATCCCTGGAGCAAATGTAGGCAGCTAGGTAGGACCTGTGAGGTCTAAAGTCATCTTCAATGGCCAACAACCCAGTCAGGATGAAGGGCTGTGGCTGAATCAGCCTCTCTCTTCTCAATGCAGGGAAGATGGACACAACCAGGCCTGGTTGGGTTCCTGATCCCGGGCTCCTAGGGTCTATAGGCCTTTATGACTTGTGAAAATGTCACAGGAAGGTGGGGCAGCCTCCATCTCATGGGACCCTTGGAAACAACTGTTAGGACAAAGTGGTTGCCAAGGCAGTGATGTCATTCACGTCCCTGAAGGAAGTGACCTCACCTCACTTCCTTGGTGATGGAACTCTCTGAACTTGGGATCCAGGAGTCGAGGCACCCAGAGGCAGTTCCAGTCCCAGTGGGCTCCCTTGTTTTTCTGGACCAAGGCCAGAGTCATTCTTTCTTGGCACCTGGTGATGTGTTGATAGCCAAATGCCTTGAATGGTCTCAACAGGGGCGTTTCCTGAGAAAGAAGTGTTGGCTCATTGCTGGCTCCTGACAACTACACAGATATGGCCAAGGAGACCAGAGCTGAGACAGGACAGGCCACTGCTGTGGAACATATTTTGACCCACCAGTCAGAGGGCAGAGTGGATAGACGCAGACCAAATACAGGGGTGGTTTGTGTGTCTTAGTGGGTGTGTGGTTCAATTTGGCGTTTTGTCTCATGTTCTGAGAACATGAAGGAAAAACGTTTTTGTTGTTGTTGTTGTTGTTGGTGGTGGTGGTGGTGGTGGTGGTTGGTTTGAAATGGACTGTTAACTAGTGTGTCTTTCTATGCCAGTGGATCCCACTGGGTTTGTGGTTAAAGAGAGTAGAGAGAAGAATGCAGCCGTGAATGTTTTCTGTCTAGTGGAAATCTTTTCAGGGCTCCTCATGGCCTATTGATGAATGGACTGCTGCTTGCCTTGCAGATGGGCAACACCTACCAAGATCCTAAGTTCCTGTATTCTTCCTGAATTTTGGCCATTGTCTGAAGGGGTTCGTGTTTTAGTGTCCAAGATGGGTTACCACCTTCAAGCTCTGTGACATGGCCATGGACTGGATTGCTGATGGGAACGCCAAGCATCTCAGAAAAGTAAAAAATTAGCATGACTGGTAAGGATCTCTCTGGAGAATCCCTGCTTGCTTAGATAGCCACCCAAGTTGCATGATTAGGAGCTGTCAGTGCCACAGTGTTCAATTCAAGGAAAGTTTTTCTCCAGGCTTCTCTCCTCCCTATTGTTCTGTTCCCCTGAATGTCAGGGAGGTGTTTGCCTTAGGGCACTCCTTTGGGGATCCTCAAGAAAACAGTTTCAAATGGAAATGAAGAGGCCCCATCAGTGCCTTTTAGGTAAAGTGCTTTGTAAAAGCTGTGTCCGAATCAGACTCTTGGCCCTGTGTGTGGCTGTGAATTACATTCTCAGCACCCCAGGAAACTCAAGAAAAATCCCATGTGTCCATCCAAATCTCAAATGATGAAAAAGAAGTGTAATATTGGATGAAGTCTCTTGCCTTCCTCTGGTGAGGCTCCTGACCCCGATGAAGTAAGAACAGGGATCCTCTGGGTCAAATGAGTTGTTGCAAGCCCTCCAGTAACTAGCACACAGGTGTTTGGGTGTTTTCATGAGTCCAGTACACATAAAGAATCTACCCCTGGCAGGCAGGAGGCCTCGAATTTGAGAAGCAGAGCAGTATTAACTACAGGCCCATTTTATCTGTCCTGTTTCTCAGGAAGGGTGTCCAGGCCACCATGACGTTTGGCACATGATGGGCATGAGAGCTTACTTTGCACACCATCTTAGACTGCTCCCCCTAAGGAAACCCCCAGCCAGAATGTTATGATGCGTGTCTGTATGGAAGAAGATGAGGGCCACGTGGGAGTGTTTTTGTTAGAATAGTGGTCTTTTGTGTGGTGGTTGGAAAAGATGAGTGGGTCCACCTCAGCTTGAACTCTGGTGTGATGCCATTAGAGACTCAGTTCTGGAACTGATCTCAGAGAACTCTTGCCATGAATCGTGTTGGGATTTTACAAGGCCAGGCATTAGAGGAGCCTTTGGAAACTGAGGTCTAGGCCGAGGGTGGCTTTCTCCACAGCACTGGGAATCTCAGCCAGGATTTCACATGAGTTTGCTGTTAAAGCCTTTTCAGCTATAGTTGAGAGCCAACACTCACATGGACCTCTTATTTTAGACCCCCAATGGGCCTGGATCCCTGTGACCTTTCGCCACTCCTTGAAAAGCCTTGCCTGCATGCGATCTCCAGAGCTTTTACCGAAAGGAGATTCCTCGACCCTCAATGGCTCCCGAATGGATCAAAACCCACAGTGCCACCTTCTTCATTCTTGAAATATGGCTAGGCCAATAACATGAAGGTTTTGAGAATCCCATGACCAGAAATCCCTGGAGAACCTTTAGATCTCCTGTTGCTCATCATGACTGAACCGGCCAGTGCCGTTTTTGACTGAGTGGAATTCATGATCATGGTGAAGAACAGAGATGCCAGTGAGTAGGAGCCAGCAGGGAACTGGGCCTGGAGCAATGGAGTGCAGGTGTGTGACCAACATCTGTGGTGAGCCCCTGTGGTTCTGTCATTGGCTTCCCAATGACATGTGACTGACAAGGTGCAGCCAGCAGACCCTAAAATATAAAGGCATGTTGTTGTGGGGAGAGGATCTGGTGCGATGCTCAGAATCAAGTGGCTACGCTCAAGTGGGAAAGATATATGGGGTAGCAGCCCGGTTTGTGTTTTTTCCTTCAGACCCTGACTCACCCCACGTGACGGAGCTCCCTCCAGCACTGTGTCCCGGTTGACCTTTATGTATTTCAAAAACAAACACCAAATTTCCAGGGAAGCTGCAAGAAATGCCATGAAAACTGGAGGGTGAGCCAAAGGCTTCACAATCCACCCAGGGAGACACTCATACCCCAATGGCCACAGTTACCTACAAAGAGAGGATTCAGCTCTGCTGCCTCCTGTTCGCATTGGAAAATATGAAAGCATGTCCTCCTGTTCACATAGACTGGGAACAAGCTTTCCTGGTCTCACTGCAAAGGAAGCTAATGCACAAAGCTCTATTTCTAGTGCACAGAGGTCAGAGGCAGATAGTCAAGAAGTCATTAGGCCAGCAAAGTTCCATGTTTGTGGAATGTTTACCCTGTCCCCTACTTTTGGGATCTCTTCTGCCACACCCAAGTTTGTGAGCTCCTCAGAATTTCCAATTCCAGATATGTATTCCCAGATTTTTTTCCTCTTCTCCTCTCACTGTGTCTTATTTGGGGTGATAGTAATGTCAAGGCATTGTGGTGGATGGCAGTGGAAGATTGTTATGTGGCACGTGTTCGCATATATATTAGACTCATTTTCCGTTTTGCCATTTGAAATATTGAATCTCTGACACTAACCCATAGCCTACTAGAGTCTGACTACTTATCGTAACATCGATAAAAATAATCTAAAGGAATAGAAGTAGAGGCATTTGATAGGAGGCATGGTGTATACTTGGAATTGCCTTTTGCTTCATCAGAGATACATATTATGAAACCTGTCACACATTTTTCTCCTTTGATTTCTCCATGAATTTTCAAAATGAACAAATATGTAACTTCCTGACTCCCTGTCTCTCTCGCCTGGGTCACGATGTATACTCTTATATGCACATATATAATCCTACTGCCCTCACAGGTATATTCTTGAGAGTACTCTGATTTTGGAAAATACAAATTTCATGAAGAGATCACTGCCCCCCCAGTACACTGAGGTCACTGAAAATTCCAGCTGTGGTGAGCTTATACTTCAACAAGTTGATCCATGGAACAATGTAGAGGAAAATGAATATTCTGGGTACATGTGTGATGGATATATATCCCCTTATGAGTTTCGATTGGCATACGTACTATCACATTTTAATAGATTAAATATATAGTATGGATTTGCAAACATGAAATATATGTGTCATATACTACCTTGATTCTTTCATGTCCATCTGGGTGGATTGATAATGAACTATTCACAAGATATTTCTCAGAAATATTCATTTTCTTGACATACACATTAGTTTCTGAATACTCAAAATGAACTTCAGTGAATGTTGAGTACTAACCCTCATATTTCTACAGTAAGTGACCCAGTTGAACATCCATGAAAGTATATTCATATGGGACATGATGTGTATTTTGAAGTAAATTTTCATTCAAAATTGTTAAATTCCTATTTCTTCAGAAATGATACATCCAGGATGTATCATTTCATCCAATAATCACAAATTGATATGCATATGATTCACTTACATTCACTCCCTGTATCAGATCCCATGTATTTCTCCATGTTGCTTTACTTGCTCTTTCATGAGATTTCTTTATAACACATTACTTTTGAATTCCATCAACATTTTCGAAGCAACACTCACAGTTTGGTATAAACAGTAACCCTAATATTACCACTAGATGTATAACTACTTGGACTGGATGTTTGTATGTGAATACCAGATTGCATGTATTTTTCAAAATATCAATTCAATCCATTATTTAAAATAGGAACCTGTTATATTTTTTATTCACCGTATGGTGTCTTCATGCATCATCTCTATATACGTAGACCCAGGGTACACCTATTTTTATCCCCAAACTCTAAACGATAGGGTTTCAAAACATGCTCCCAGAAATGGTGGGAGGAATACACATGTCACCTGCTCCGTGTCTTCCTTTCATCACATCATCTTCTGGACAAAAAATGCAAAACTCACACTTATCTTATGATTTTTCCGAAGCCTAATTTTAATGTGAGCATGGATTACTAAAATCATCTACTTCTGCGTTGCCTATTGTTTTCAAATTTCAATCCTATGGTCAGTATACACTTGTTTCTTCCTAGGATAGTGTATTCAACCATCCCCCCTGTTGAAAATATCCCTGATCTTATCGCTCATTTTGTACTTTGCCCCATCTCCTAACATCCCTATTGATATCTATTTCCCCAAGTGCCTTGTTGTGACTGACTCTTCTTGTGTGCTGACATTCCCATTTACACTCTAATAGAAATTCATTCGATTGCAAAAAGGGCCTTTTGCCCAAATCTTAAACTCACTCTTCTTCCTTCCCCTACACTGGAATCCTGCCTACTATCTCAATTTCACTGGAAGTTCTCTTTTCCATTCAGTAGTCCCAGGTACAAGATCTTATGCCATTGTAAATGGATTCAGAGGATTCACCTCTTGAGAACATAATTCAAAACTATGTATGGCCCAATGAAGGGCCCAACACCCTTGTGTGCTTCAGATCTTACCTAGTTTTCTATTATCATACTTACATTTCACCTTACATTCTTAAAATATCCCAGTTGCCCAATACCCGTATCCATCCAGCAGAATGACTCCTACACCCAATCGAACCTGATATGACCCTGAACCAGACTCTGTTCCCTCAATCTATCTTCACATAACAGCAGGTCCTGAGTTGATCTTGCCATACAGGTATGTTGGGAATCCTCCATCTGCTGAGAAGCTCAAAGGTAGATGCAGAAATGATCCCTGGAGCAAATGTAGGCAGCTAGGTAGGACCTGTGAGGTCTAAAGTCATCTTCCATGGCCAACAACCCAGTCAGGATGAAGGGCTGTGGCTGAATCAGCCTCTCTCTTCTCAATGCAGGTAAGATGGACACAACCAGGCCTGGGTGGGTTCCTGATCCCGGGCTCCTAGGGTCTATAGGCCTTTATGACTTGTGAAAATGTCACAGGAAGGTGGGGCAGCCTCCATCTCATGGGACCCTTGGAAACAACTGTTAGGACAAAGTGGTTGCCAAGGCAGTGACGTCATTCACGTCCCTGAAGGAAGTGACCTCACCTCACTTCCTTGGTGATGGAACTCTCTGAACTTGGGATCCAGGAGTCGAGGCACCCAGAGGCAGTTCCAGTCCCAGTGGGCTCACTTGTTTTTCTGGACCAAGGCCAGAGTCATTCTTTCTTGGCACCTGGTGATGTGTTGATAGCCAAATGCCTTGAATGGTCTCAACAGGGGCGTTTCCTGAGAAAGAAGTGTTGGCTCATTGCTGGCTCCTGACAACTACACAGATATGGCCAAGGAGACCAGAGCTGAGACAGGACAGGCCACTGCTGTGGAACATATTTTGACCCACCAGTCAGAGGGCAGAGTGGATAGATGCAGACCAAATACAGGGGTGGTTTGTGTGTCTTAGTGGGTGTGTGTTTCAATTTGGCGTTTTGTCTCATGTTCTGAGAACATGAAGGAAAAACGTTTTTGTTGTTGTTGTTGTTGTTGTTGTTGGTGGTGGTGGTGGTGGTGGTGGTTGGTTTGAAATGGACTGTTAACTAGTGTGTCTTTCTATGCCAGTGGATCCCACTGGGTTTGTGGTTAAAGAGAGTAGAGAGAAGAATGCAGCCGTGAATGTTTTCTGTCTAGTGGAAATCTTTGCAGGGCTCCTCATGGCCTATTGATGAATGGACTGCTGCTTGCCTTGCAGATGGGCAACACCTACCAAGATCCTAAGTTCCTGTATTCTTCCTGAATTTTGGCCACTGTCTGAAGGGGTTCGTGTTTTTGTGTCCAAGATGGGTTACCACCTTCAAGCTCTGTGACATGGCCATGGACTGGATTGCTGATGGGAACGCCAAGCATCTCAGAAAAGTCAAAAATTAGCATGACTGGTAAGGATCTCTCTGGAGAATCCCTGCTTGCTTAGATAGCCACCCAAGTTGCATGATTAGGAGCTGTCAGTGCCACAGTGTTCAATTCAAGGAAAGTTTTTCTCCAGGCTTCTCTCCTCCCTATTGTTCTGTTCCCCTGAATGTCAGGGAGGTGTTTGCCTTAGGGCACTCCTTTGGGGATCCTCAAGAAAACAGTTTCAAATGGAAATGAAGAGGCCCCATCAGTGCCTTTTAGGTAAAGTGCTTTGTAAAAGCTGTGTCCGAATCAGACTCTTGGCCCTGTGTGTGGCTGTGAATTACATTCTCAGCACCCCAGGAAACTCAAGAAAAATCCCATGTGTCCATCCAAATCTCAAATGATGAAAAAGAAGTGTAATATTGGATGAAGTCTCTTGCCTTCCTCTGGTGAGGCTCCTGACCCCGATGAAGTAAGAACAGGGATCCTCTGGGTCAAATGAGTTGTTGCAAGCCCTCCAGTAACTAGCACACAGGTGTTTGGGTGTTTTCATGAGTCCAGTACACATAAAGAATCTACCCCTGGCAGGCAGGAGGCCTCGAATTTGAGAAGCAGAGCAGTATTAACTACAGGCCCATTTTATCTGTCCTGTTTCTCAGGAAGGGTGTCCAGGCCACCATGACGTTTGGCACATGATGGGCATGAGAGCTTACTTTGCACACCATCTTAGACTGCTCCCCCTAAGGAAACCCCCAGCCAGAATGTTATGGTGCGTGTCTGTATGGAAGAAGATGAGGGCCACGTGGGAGTGTTTTTGTTAGAATAGTGGTCTTTTGTGTGGTGGTTGGAAAAGATGAGTGGGTCCACCTCAGCTTGAACTCTGGTGTGATGCCATTAGAGACTCAGTTCTGGAACTGATCTCAGAGAACTCTTGCCATGAATCGTGTTGGGATTTTACAAGGCCAGGCATTAGAGGAGCCTTTGGAAACTGAGGTCTAGGCCGAGGGTGGCTTTCTCCACAGCACTGGGAATCTCAGCCAGGATTTCACATGAGTTTGCTGTTAAAGCCTTTTCAGCTAGAGTTGAGAGCCAACACTCACATGGACCTCTTATTTTAGACCCCCAATGGGCCTGGATCCCTGTGACCTTTCGCCACTCCTTGAAAAGCCTTGCCTGCATGCGATCTCCAGAGCTTTTACGGAAAGGAGATTCCTCGACCCTCAATGGCTCCCGAATGAATCAAAACCCACAGTGCCACCTTCTTCATTCTTGAAATATGGCTAGGCCAATAACATGAAGGTTTTGAGAATCCCATGACCAGAAATCCCTGGAGAACCTTTAGATCTCCTGTTGCTCATCATGACTGAACCGGCCAGTGCCGTTTTTGACTGAGTGGAATTCATGATCATGGTGAAGAACAGAGATGCCAGTGAGTAGGAGCCAGCAGGGAACTGGGCCTGGAGCAATGGAGTGCAGGTGTGTGACCAACATCTGTGGTGAGCCCCTGTGGTTCTGTCATTGGCTTCCCAATGACATGTGACTGACAAGGTGCAGCCAGCAGACCCTAAAATATAAAGGCATGTTGTTGTGGGGAGAGGATCTGGTGCGATGCTCAGAATCAAGTCGCTACGCTCAAGTGGGAAAGATATATGGGGTAGCAGCCCGGTTTGTGTTTTTTCCTTCAGACCCTGACTCACCCCACGTGACGGAGCTCCCTCCAGCACTGTGTCCCGGTTGACCTTTATGTATTTCAAAAACAAACACCAAATTTCCAGGGAAGCTGCAAGAAATGCCATGAAAACTGGAGGGTGAGCCAAAGGCTTCACAATCCACCCAGGGAGATACTCATACCCCAATGGCCACAGTTACCTACAAAGAGAGGATTCAGCTCTGCTGCCTCCTGTTCGCATTGGAAAATATGAAAGCATGTCCTCCTGTTCACATAGACTGGGAACAAGCTTTCCTGGTCTCACTGCAAAGGAAGCTAATGCACAAAGCTCTATTTCTAGTGCACAGAGGTCAGAGGCAGATAGTCAAGAAGTCATTAGGCCAGCAAAGTTCCATGTTTGTGGAATGTTTACCCTGTCCCCTACTTTTGGGATCTCTTCTGCCACACCCAAGTTTGTGAGCTCCTCAGAATTTCCAATTCCAGATATGTATTCCCAGATTTTTTTCCTCTTCTCCTCTCACTGTGTGTTATTTGGGGTGATAGTAATGTCAAGGCATTGTGGTGGATGGCAGTGGAAGATTGTTATGTGGCACGTGTTCGCATATATATTAGACTCATTTTCCGTTTTGCCATTTGAAATATTGAATCTCTGACACTAACCCATAGCCTACTAGAGTCTGACTACTTATCGTAACATCAATAAAAATAATCTAAAGGAATAGAAGTAGAGGCATTTGATAGGAGGCATGGTGTATACTTGGAATTGCCTTTTGCTTCATCAGAGATACATATTATGAAACCTGTCACACATTTTTCTCCTTTTATTTCTCCATGAATTTTCAAAATGAACAAATATGTAACTTCCTGACTCCCTGTCTCTGTCGCCTGGGTCACGATGTATACTCTTATATGCACATATATAATCCTACTGCCCTCACAGGTATATTCTTGAGAGTACTCTGATTTTGGAAAATACAAATTTCATGAAGAGATCACTGCCCCCCCAGTACACTGAGGTCACTGAAAATTCCAGCTGTGGTGAGCTTATACTTCAACAAGTTGATCCATGGAACAATGTAGAGGAAAATGAATATTCTGGGTACATGTGTGATGGATATATATCCCCTTATGAGTTTCGATTGGCATACGTACTATCACATTTTAATAGATTAAATATATAGTATGGATTTGCAAACATGAAATATATGTGTCATATACTACCTTGATTCTTTCATGTCCATCTGGGTCGATTGATAATCAACTATTCACAAGATATTTCTCAGAAATATTCATTTTCTTGACATACACATTAGTTTCTGAATACTCAAAATGAACTTCAGTGAATGTTGAGTACTAACCCTCATATTTCTACAGTAAGTGACCCAGTTGAACATCCATGAAAGTATATTCATATGGGACATGATGTGTATTTTGAAGTAAATTTTCATTCAAAATTGTTAAATTCGTATTTCTTCAGAAATGATACATCCAGGATGTATCATTTCATCCAATAATCACAAATTGATATGCATATGATTCACTTACATTCACTCCCTGTATCAGATCCCATGTATTTCTCCATGTTGCTTTACTTGCTCTTTCATGAGATTTCTTTATAACACATTACTTTTGAATTCCATCAACATTTTCGAAGCAACACTCACAGTTTGGTATAAACAGTAACCCTAATATTACCACTAGATGTATAACTACTTGGACTGGATGTTTGTATGTGAATACCAGATTGCATGTATTTTTCAAAATATCAATTCAATCCATTATTTAAAATAGGAACCTGTTATATTTTTTATTCACCGGATGGTGTCTTCATGCATCATCTCTATATACGTAGACCCAGGGTACACCTATTTTTATCCCCAAACTCTAAACGATAGGGTTTCAAAACATGCTCCCAGAAATGGTGGGAGGAATACACATGTCACCTGCTCCGTGTCTTCCTTTCATCACATCATCTTCTGGACAAAAAATGCAAAACTCACACTTATCTTATGATTTTTCCGAAGCCTAATTTTAATGTGAGCATGGATTACTAAAATCATCTACTTCTGCGTTGCCTATTGTTTTCAAATTTCAATCCTATGGTCAGTATACACTTGTTTCTTCCTAGGATAGTGTATTCAACCATCCCCCCTGTTGAAAATATCCCTGATCTTATCGCTCATTTTGTACTTTGCCCCATCTCCTAACATCCCTATTGATATCTATTTCCCCAAGTGCCTTGTTGTGACTGACTCTTCTTGTGTGCTGACATTCCCATTTACACTCTAATAGAAATTCATTCGATTGCAAAAAGGGCCTTTTGCCCAAATCTTAAACTCACTCTTCTTCCTTCCCCTACACTGGAATCCTGCCTACTATCTCAATTTCACTGGAAGTTCTCTTTTCCATTCAGTAGTCCCAGGTACAAGATCTTATGCCATTGTAAATGGATTCAGAGGATTCACCTCTTGAGAACATAATTCAAAACTATGTATGGCCCAATGAAGGGCCCAACACCCTTGTGTGCTTCAGATCTTACCTAGTTTTCTATTATCATACTTACATTTCACCTTACATTCTTAAAATATCCCAGTTGCCCAATACCCGTATCCATCCAGCAGAATGACTCCTACACCCAATCGAACCTGATATGACCCTGAACCAGACTCTGTTCCCTCAATCTATCTTCACATAACAGCAGGTCCTGAGTTGGTCTTGCCATACAGGTATGTAGGGAATCCTCCATCTGCTGAGAAGCTCAAAGGTAGATGCAGAAATGATCCCTGGAGCAAATGTAGGCAGCTAGGTAGGACCTGTGAGGTCTAAAGTCATCTTCCATGGCCAACAACCCAGTCAGGATGAAGGGCTGTGGCTGAATCAGCCTCTCTCTTCTCAATGCAGGGAAGATGGACACAACCAGGCCTGGGTGGGTTCCTGATCCCGGGCTCCTAGGGTCTATAGGCCTTTATGACTTGTGAAAATGTCACAGGAAGGTGGGGCAGCCTCCATCTCATGGGACCCTTGGAAACAACTGTTAGGACAAAGTGGTTGCCAAGGCAGTGACGTCATTCACGTCCCTGAAGGAAGTGACCTCACCTCACTTCCTTGGTGATGGAACTCTCTGAACTTGGGATCCAGGAGTCGAGGCACCCAGAGGCAGTTCCAGTCCCAGTGGGCTCACTTGTTTTTCTGGACCAAGGCCAGAGTCATTCTTTCTTGGCACCTGGTGATGTGTTGATAGCCAAATGCCTTGAATGGTCTCAACAGGGGCGTTTCCTGAGAAAGAAGTGTTGGCTCATTGCTGGCTCCTGACAACTACACAGATATGGCCAAGGAGACCAGAGCTGAGACAGGACAGGCCACTGCTGTGGAACATATTTTGACCCACCAGTCAGAGGGCAGAGTGGATAGACGCAGACCAAATACAGGGGTGGTTTGTGTGTCTTAGTGGGTGTGTGTTTCAATTTGGCGTTTTGTCTCATGTTCTGAGAACATGAAGGAAAAACGTTTTTGTTGTTGTTGTTGTTGGTGGTGGTGGTTGGTTTGAAATGGACTGTTAACTAGTGTGTCTTTCTATGCCAGTGGATCCCACTGGGTTTGTGGTTAAAGAGAGTAGAGAGAAGAATGCAGCCGTGAATGTTTTCTGTCTAGTGGAAATCTTTGCAGGGCTCCTCATGGCCTATTGATGAATGGACTGCTGCTTGCCTTGCAGATGGGCAACACCTACCAAGATCCTAAGTTCCTGTATTCTTCCTGAATTTTGGCCACTGTCTGAAGGGGTTCGTGTTTTTGTGTCCAAGATGGGTTACCACCTTCAAGCTCTGTGACATGGACATGGACTGGATTGCTGATGGGAACGCCAAGCATCTCAGAAAAGTCAAAAATTAGCATGACTGGTAAGGATCTCTCTGGAGAATCCCTGCTTGCTTAGATAGCCACCCAAGTTGCATGATTAGGAGCTGTCAGTGCCACAGTGTTCAATTCAAGGAAAGTTTTTCTCCAGGCTTCTCTCCTCCCTATTGTTCTGTTCCCCTGAATGTCAGGGAGGTGTTTGCCTTAGGGCACTCCTTTGGGGATCCTCAAGAAAACAGTTTCAAATGGAAATGAAGAGGCCCCATCAGTGCCTTTTAGGTAAAGTGCTTTGTAAAAGCTGTGTCCGAATCAGACTCTTGGCCCTGTGTGTGGCTGTGAATTACATTCTCAGCACCCCAGGAAACTCAAGAAAAATCCCATGTGTCCATCCAAATCTCAAAGGATGAAAAAGAAGTGTAATATTGGATGAAGTCTCTTGCCTTCCTCTGGTGAGGCTCCTGACCCCGATGAAGTAAGAACAGGGATCCTCTGGGTCAAATGAGTTGTTGCAAGCCCTCCAGTAACTAGCACACAGGTGTTTGGGTGTTTTCATGAGTCCAGTACACATAAAGAATCTACCCCTGGCAGGCAGGAGGCCTCGAATTTGAGAAGCAGAGCAGTATTAACTACAGGCCCATTTTATCTATCCTGTTTCTCAGGAAGGGTGTCCAGGCCACCATGACGTTTGGCACATGATGGGCATGAGAGCTTACTTTGCACACCATCTTAGACTGCTCCCCCTAAGGAAACCCCCAGCCAGAATGTTATGATGCGTGTCTGTATGGAAGAAGATGAGGGCCACGTGGGAGTGTTTTTGTTAGAATAGTGGTCTTTTGTGTGGTGGTTGGAAAAGATGAGTGGGTCCACCTCAGCTTGAACTCTGGTGTGATGCCATTAGAGACTCAGTTCTGGAACTGATCTCAGAGAACTCTTGCCATGAATCGTGTTGGGATTTTACAAGGCCAGGCATTAGAGGAGCCTTTGGAAACTGAGGTCTAGGCCGAGGGTGGCTTTCTCCACAGCACTGGGAATCTCAGCCAGGATTTCACATGAGTTTGCTGTAAAAGCCTTTTCAGCTATAGTTGAGAGCCAACACTCACATGGACCTCTTATTTTAGACCCCCAATGGGCCTGGATCCCTGTGACCTTTCGCCACTCCTTGAAAAGCCTTGCCTGCATGCGATCTCCAGAGCTTTTACCGAAAGGAGATTCCTCGACCCTCAATGGCTCCCGAATGAATCAAAACCCACAGTGCCACCTTCTTCATTCTTGAAATATGGCTAGGCCAATAACATGAAGGTTTTGAGAATCCCATGACCAGAAATCCCTGGAGAACCTTTAAATCTCCTGTTGCTCATCATGACTGAACCGGCCAGTGCCGTTTTTGACTGAGTGGAATTCATGATCATGGTGAAGAACAGAGATGCCAGTGAGTAGGAGCCAGCAGGGAACTGGGCCTGGAGCAATGGAGTGCAGGTGTGTGACCAACATCTGTGGTGAGCCCCTGTGGTTCTGTCATTGGCTTCCCAATGACATGTGACTGACAAGGTGCAGCCAGCAGACCCTAAAATATAAAGGCATGTTGTTGTGGGGAGAGGATCTGGTGCGATGCTCAGAATCAAGTGGCTACGCTCAAGTGGGAAAGATATATGGGGTAGCAGCCCGGTTTGTGTTTTTTCCTTCAGACCCTGACTCACCCCACGTGACGGAGCTCCCTCCAGCGCTGTGTCCCGGTTGACCTTTATGTATTTCAAAAACAAACACCAAATTTCCAGGGAAGCTGCAAGAAATGCCATGAAAACTGGAGGGTGAGCCAAAGGCTTCACAATCCACCCAGGGAGACACTCATACCCCAATGGCCACAGTTACCTACAAAGAGAGGATTCAGCTCTGCTGCCTCCTGTTCGCATTGGAAAATATGAAAGCATGTCCTCCTGTTCACATAGACTGAGACCAAGCTTTCCTGGTCTCACTGCAAAGGAAGCTAATGCACAAAGCTCTATTTCTAGTGCACAGAGGTCAGAGGCAGATAGTCAAGAAGTCATTAGGCCAGCAAAGTTCCATGTTTGTGGAATGTTTACCCTGTCCCCTACTTTTGGGATCTCTTCTGCCACACCCAAGTTTGTGAGCTCCTCAGAATTTCCAATTCCAGATATGTATTCCCAGATTTTTTTCCTCTTCTCCTCTCACTGTGTGTTATTTGGGGTGATAGTAATGTCAAGGCATTGTGGTGGATGGCAGTGGAAGATTGTTATGTGGCACGTGTTCGCATATATATTAGACTCATTTTCCGTTTTGCCATTTGAAATATTGAATCTCTGACACTAACCCATAGCCTACTAGAGTCTGACTACTTATCATAACATGGATAAAAATAATCTAAAGGAATAGAAGTAGAGGCATTTGATAGGAGGCATGGTGTATACTTGGAATTGCCTTTTGCTTCATCAGAGATACATATTATGAAACCTGTCACACATTTTTCTCCTTTGATTTCTCCATGAATTTTCAAAATGAACAAATATGTAACTTCCTGACTCCCTGTCTCTCTCGCCTGGGTCACGATGTATACTCTTATATGCACATATATAATCCTACTGCCCTCACAGGTATATTCTTGAGAGTACTCTGATTTTGGAAAATACAAATTTCATGAAGAGATCACTGCCCCCCAGTACACTGAGGTCACTGAAAATTCCAGCTGTGGTGAGCTTATACTTCAACAAGTTGATCCATGGAACAATGTAGAGGAAAATGAATATTCTGGGTACATGTGTGATGGATATATATCCCCTTATGAGTTTCGATTGGCATACGTACTATCACATTTTAATAGATTAAATATATAGTATGGATTTGCAAACATGAAATATATGTGTCATATACTACCTTGATTCTTTCATGTCCATCTGGGTGGATTGATAATCAACTATTCACAAGATATTTCTCAGAAATATTCATTTTCTTGACATACACATTAGTTTCTGAATACTCAAAATGAACTTCAGTGAATGTTGAGTACTAACCCTCATATTTCTACAGTAAGTGACCCAGTTGAACATCCATGAAAGTATATTCATATGGGACATGATGTGTATTTTGAAGTAAATTTTCATTCAAAATTGTTAAATTCCTATTTCTTCAGAAATGATACATCCAGGATGTATCATTTCATCCAATAATCACAAATTGATATGCATATGATTCACTTACATTCACTCCCTGTATCAGATCCCATGTATTTCTCCATGTTGCTTTACTTGCTCTTTCATGAGATTTCTTTATAACACATTACTTTTGAATTCCATCAACATTTTCGAAGCAACACTCACAGTTTGGTATAAACAGTAACCCTAATATTACCACTAGATGTATAACTACTTGGACTGGATGTTTGTATGTGAATACCAGATTGCATGTATTTTTCAAAATATCAATTCAATCCATTATTTAAAATAGAAACCTGTTATATTTTTTATTCACCGTATGGTGTCTTCATGCATCATCTCTATATACGTAGACCCAGGGTACACCTATTTTTATCCCCAAACTCTAAACGATAGGGTTTCAAAACATGCTCCCAGAAATGGTGGGAGGAATACACATGTCACCTGCTCCGTGTCTTCCTTTCATCACATCATCTTCTGGACAAAAAATGCAAAACTCACACTTATCTTATGATTTTTCCGAAGCCTAATTTTAATGTGAGCATGGATTACTAAAATCATCTACTTCTGCGTTGCCTATTGTTTTCAAATTTCAATCCTATGGTCAGTATACACTTGTTTCTTCCTAGGATAGTGTATTCAACCATCCCCCCTGTTGAAAATATCCCTGATCTTATCGCTCATTTTGTACTTTGCCCCATCTCCTAACATCCCTATTGATATCTATTTCCCCAAGTGCCTTGTTGTGACTGACTCTTCTTGTGTGCTGACATTCCCATTTACACTCTAATAGAAATTCATTCGATTGCAAAAAGGGCCTTTTGCCCAAATCTTAAACTCACTCTTCTTCCTTCCCCTACACTGGAATCCTGCCTACTATCTCAATTTCACTGGAAGTTCTCTTTTCCATTCAGTAGTCCCAGGTACAAGATCTTATGCCATTGTAAATGGATTCAGAGGATTCACCTCTTGAGAACATAATTCAAAACTATGTATGGCCCAATGAAGGGCCCAACACCCTTGTGTGCTTCAGATCTTACCTAGTTTTCTATTATCATACTTATATTTCACCTTACATTCTTAAAATATCCCAGTTGCCCAATACCCGTATCCATCCAGCAGAATGACTCCTACACCCAATCGAACCTGATATGACCCTGAACCAGACTCTGTTCCCTCAATCTATCTTCACATAACAGCAGGTCCTGAGTTGATCTTGCCATACAGGTATGTTGGGAATCCTCCATCTGCTGAGAAGCTCAAAGGTAGATGCAGAAATGATCCCTGGAGCAAATGTAGGCAGCTAGGTAGGACCTGTGAGGTCTAAAGTCATCTTCCATGGCCAACAACCCAGTCAGGATGAAGGGCTGTGGCTGAATCAGCCTCTCTCTTCTCAATGCAGGGAAGATGGACACAACCAGGCCTGGGTGGGTTCCTGATCCCGGGCTCCTAGGGTCTATAGGCCTTTATGACTTGTGAAAATGTCACAGGAAGGTGGGGCAGGCTCCATCTCATGGGACCCTTGGAAACAACTGTTAGGACAAAGTGGTTGCCAAGGCAGTGACGTCATTCACGTCCCTGAAGGAAGTGACCTCACCTCACTTCCTTGGTGATGGAACTCTCTGAACTTGGGATCCAGGAGTCGAGGCACCCAGAGGCAGTTCCAGTCCCAGTGGGCTCACTTGTTTTTCTGGACCAAGGCCAGAGTCATTCTTTCTTGGCACCTGGTGATGTGTTGATAGCCAAATGCCTTGAATGGTCTCAACAGGGGCGTTTCCTGAGAAAGAAGTGTTGGCTCATTGCTGGCTCCTGACAACTACACAGATATGGCCAAGGAGACCAGAGCTGAGACAGGACAGGCCACTGCTGTGGAACATATTTTGACCCACCAGTCAGAGGGCAGAGTGGATAGACGCAGACCAAATACAGGGGTGGTTTGTGTGTCTTAGTGGGTGTGTGGTTCAATTTGGCGTTTTGTCTCATGTTCTGAGAACATGAAGGAAAAACGTTTTTGTTGTTGTTGTTTTGTTGTTGTTGTTGGTGGTGGTGGTGGTGGTTGGTTTGAAATGGACTGTTAACTAGTGTGTCTTTCTATGCCAGTGGATCCCACTGGGTTTGTGGTTAAAGAGAGTAGAGAGAAGAATGCAGCCGTGAATGTTTTCTGTCTAGTGGAAATCTTTGCAGGGCTCCTCATGGCCTATTGATGAATGGACTGCTGCTTGCCTTGCAGATGGGCAACACCTACCAAGATCCTAAGTTCCTGTATTCTTCCTGAATTTTGGCCACTGTCTGAAGGGTTTCGTGTTTTTGTGTCCAAGATGGGTTACCACTTTCAAGCTCTGTGACATGGCCATGGACTGGATTGCTGATGGGAACGCCAAGCATCTCAGAAAAGTCAAAAATTAGCATGACTGGTAAGGATCTCTCTGGAGAATCCCTGCTTGCTTAGATAGTCACCCAAGTTGCATGATTAGGAGCTGTCAGTGCCACAGTGTTCAATTCAAGGAAAGTTTTTCTCCAGGCTTCTCTCCTCCCTATTGTTCTGTTCCCCTGAATGTCAGGGAGGTGTTTGCCTTAGGGCACTCCTTTGGGGATCCTCAAGAAAACAGTTTCAAATGGAAATGAAGAGGCCCCATCAGTGCCTTTTAGGTAAAGTGCTTTGTAAAAGCTGTGTCCGAATCAGACTCTTGGCCCTGTGTGTGGCTGTGAATTACATTCTCAGCACCCCAGGAAACTCAAGAAAAATCCCATGTGTCCATCCAAATCTCAAAGGATGAAAAAGAAGTGTAATATTGGATGAAGTCTCTTGCCTTCCTCTGGTGAGGCTCCTGACCCCGATGAAGTAAGAACAGGGATCCTCTGGGTCAAATGAGTTGTTGCAAGCCCTCCAGTAACTAGCACACAGGTGTTTGGGTGTTTTCATGAGTCCAGTACACATAAAGAATCTACCCCTGGCAGGCAGGAGGCCTCGAATTTGAGAAGCAGAGCAGTATTTACTACAGGCCCATTTTATCTATCCTGTTTCTCAGGAAGGGTGTCCAGGCCACCATGACGTTTGGCACATGATGGGCATGAGAGCTTACTTTGCACACCATCTTAGACTGCTCCCCCTAAGGAAACCCCCAGCCAGAATGTTATGATGCGTGTCTGTATGGAAGAAGATGAGGGCCACGTGGGAGTGTTTTGGTTAGAATAGTGGTCTTTTGTGTGGTGGTTGGAAAAGATGAGTGGGTCCACCTCAGCTTGAACTCTGGTGTGATGCCATTAGAGACTCAGTTCTGGAACTGATCTCAGAGAACTCTTGCCATGAATCGTGTTGGGATTTTACAAGGCCAGGCATTAGAGGAGCCTTTGGAAACTGAGGTCTAGGCCGAGGGTGGCTTTCTCCACAGCACTGGGAATCTCAGCCAGGATTTCACATGAGTTTGCTGTTAAAGCCTTTTCAGCTAGAGTTGAGAGCCAACACTCACATGGACCTCTTATTTTAGACCCCCAATGGGCCTGGATCCCTGTGACCTTTCGCCACTCCTTGAAAAGCCTTGCCTGCATGCGATCTCCAGAGCTTTTACGGAAAGGAGATTCCTCGACCCTCAATGGCTCCCGAATGAATCAAAACCCACAGTGCCACCTTCTTCATTCTTGAAATATGGCTAGGCCAATAACATGAAGGTTTTGAGAATCCCATGACCAGAAATCCCTGGAGAACCTTTAGATCTCCTGTTGCTCATCATGACTGAACCGGCCAGTGCCGTTTTTGACTGAGTGGAATTCATGATCATGGTGAAGAACAGAGATGCCAGTGAGTAGGAGCCAGCAGGGAACTGGGCCTGGAGCAATGGAGTGCAGGTGTGTGACCAACATCTGTGGTGAGCCCCTGTGGTTCTGTCATTGGCTTCCCAATGACATGTGACTGACAAGGTGCAGCCAGCAGACCCTAAAATATAAAGGCATGTTGTTGTGGGGAGAGGATCTGGTGCGATGCTCAGAATCAAGTGGCTACGCTCAAGTGGGAAAGATATATGGGGTAGCAGCCCGGTTTGTGTTTTTTCCTTCAGACCCTGACTCACCCCACGTGACGGAGCTCCCTCCAGTGCTGTGTCCCGGTTGACCTTTATGTATTTCAAAAACAAACACCAAATTTCCAGGGAAGCTGCAAGAAATGCCATGAAAACTGGAGGGTGAGCCAAAGGCTTCACAATCCACCCAGGGAGACACTCATACCCCAATGGCCACAGTTACCTACAAAGAGAGGATTCAGCTCTGCTGCCTCCTGTTCGCATTGGAAAATATGAAAGCATGTCCTCCTGTTCACATAGACTGAGACCAAGCTTTCCTGGTCTCACTGCAAAGGAAGCTAAAGCACAAAGCTCTATTTCTAGTGCACAGAGGTCAGAGGCAGATAGTCAAGAAGTCATTAGGCCAGCAAAGTTCCATGTTTGTGGAATGTTTACCCTGTCCCCTACTTTTGGGATCTCTTCTGCCACACCCGAGTTTGTGAGCTCCTCAGAATTTCCAATTCCAGATATGTATTCCCAGATTTTTTTCCTCTTCTCCTCTCACTGTGTCTTATTTGGGGTGATAGTAATGTCAAGGCATTGTGGTGGATGGCAGTGGAAGATTGTTATGTGGCACGTGTTCGCATATATATTAGACTCATTTTCCGTTTTGCCATTTGAAATATTGAATCTCTGACACTAACCCATAGCCTACTAGAGTCTGACTACTTATCGTAACATCGATAAAAATAATCTAAAGGAATAGAAGTAGAGGCATTTGATAGGAGGCATGGTGTATACTTGGAATTGCCTTTTGCTTCATCAGAGATACATATTATGAAACCTGTCACACATTTTTCTCCTTTGATTTCTCCATGAATTTTCAAAATGAACAAATATGTAACTTCCTGACTCCCTGTCTCTGTCGCCTGGGTCACGATGTATACTCTTATATGCACATATATAATCCTACTGCCCTCACAGGTATATTCTTGAGAGTACTCTGATTTTGGAAAATACAAATTTCATGAAGAGATCACTGCCCCCCAGTACACTGAGGTCACTGAAAATTCCAGCTGTGGTGAGCTTATACTTCAACAAGTTGATCCATGGAACAATGTAGAGGAAAATGAATATTCTGGGTACATGTGTGATGGATATATATCCCCTTATGAGTTTCGATTGCCATACGTACTATCACATTTTAATAGATTAAATATATAGTATGGATTTGCAAACATGAAATATATGTGTCATATACTACCTTGATTCTTTCATGTCCATCTGGGTGGATTGATAATGAACTATTCACAAGATATTTCTCAGAAATATTCATTTTCTTGACATACACATTAGTTTCTGAATACTCAAAATGAACTTCAGTGAATGTTGAGTACTAACCCTCATATTTCTACAGTAAGTGACCCAGTTGAACATCCATGAAAGTATATTCATATGGGACATGATGTGTATTTTGAAGTAAATTTTCATTCAAAATTGTTAAATTCCTATTTCTTCAGAAATGATACATCCAGGATGTATCATTTCATCAAATAATCACAAATTGATATGCATATGATTCACTTACATTCACTCCCTGTATCAGATCCCATGTATTTTTCCATGTTGCTTTACTTGCTCTTTCATGAGATTTCTTTATAACACATTACTTTTGAATTCCATCAACATTTTCGAAGCAACACTCACAGTTTGGTATAAACAGTAACCCTAATATTACCACTAGATGTATAACTACTTGGACTGGATGTTTGTATGTGAATACCAGATTGCATGTATTTTTCAAAATATCAATTCAATCCATTATTTAAAATAGGAACCTGTTATATTTTTTATTCACCGTATGGTGTCTTCATGCATCATCTCTATATACGTAGACCCAGGGTACACCTATTTTTATCCCCAAACTCTAAACGATAGGGTTTCAAAACATGCTCCCAGAAATGGTGGGAGGAATACACATGTCACCTGCTCCGTGTCTTCCTTTCATCACATCATCTTCTGGACAAAAAATGCAAAACTCACACTTATCTTATGATTTTTCCGAAGCCTAATTTTAATGTGAGCATGGATTACTAAAATCATCTACTTCTGCGTTGCCTATTGTTTTCAAATTTCAATCCTATGGTCAGTATACACTTGTTTCTTCCTAGGATAGTGTATTCAACCATCCCCCCTGTTGAAAATATCCCTGATCTTATCACTCATTTTGTACTTTGCCCCATCTCCTAACATCCCTACTGATATCTATTTCCCCAAGTGCCTTGTTGTGACTGACTCTTCTTGTGTGCTGACATTCCCATTTACACTCTAATAGAAATTCATTCGATTGCAAAAAGGGCCTTTTGCCCAAATCTTAAACTCACTCTTCTTCCTTCCCCTACACTGGAATCCTGCCTACTATCTCAATTTCACTGGAAGTTCTCTTTTCCATTCAGTAGTCCCAGGTACAAGATCTTATGCCATTGTAAATGGATTCAGAGTATTCACCTCTTGAGAACATAATTCAATACTATGTATCCAAATGAAGGGCCCAACACCCTTGTGTGCTTCAGATATTACCTAGTTTTCTATTATCATACTTACATTTCACCTTACATTCTTAAAATATCCCAGTTGCCCAATACCCGTATCCATCCAGCAGAATGACTCCTACACCCAATCGAACCTGATATGACCCTGAACCAGACTCTGTTCCCTCAATCTATCTTCACATAACAGCAGGTCCTGAGTTGATCTTGCCATACAGGTATGTAGGGAATCCTCCATCTGCTGAGAAGCTCAAAGGTAGATGCAGAAATGATCCCTGGAGCAAATGTAGGCAGCTAGGTAGGACCTGTGAGGTCTAAAGTCATCTTCCATGGCCAACAACCCAGTCAGGATGAAGGGCTGTGGCTGAATCAGCCTCTCTCTTCTCAATGCAGGGAAGATGGACACAACCAGGCCTGGGTGGGTTCCTGATCCCGGGCTCCTAGCGTCTATAGGCCTTTATGACTTGTGAAAATGTCACAGGAAGGTGGGGTAGCCTCCATCTCATGGGACCCTTGGAAACAACTGTTAGGACAAAGTGGTTGCCAAGGCAGTGACGTCATTCACGTCCCTGAAGGAAGTGACCTCACCTCACTTCCTTGGTGATGGAACTCTCTGAACTTGGGATCCAGGAGTCGAGGCACCCAGAGGCAGTTCCAGTCCCAGTGGGCTCACTTGTTTTTCTGGACCAAGGCCAGAGTCATTCTTTCTTGGCACCTGGTGATGTGTTGATAGCCAAATGCCTTGAATGGTCTCAACAGGGGCGTTTCCTGAGAAAGAAGTGTTGGCTCATTGCTGGCTCCTGACAACTACACAGATATGGCCAAGGAGACCAGAGCTGAGACACGACAGGCCACTGCTGTGGAACATATTTTGACCCACCAGTCAGAGGGCAGAGTGGATAGACACAGACCAAATACAGGGGTGGTTTGTGTGTCTTAGTGGGTGTGTGTTTCAATTTGGCGTTTTGTCTCATGTTCTGAGAACATGAAGGAAAAACGTTTTTGTTGTTGTTGTTGTTGTTGTTGTTGTTGTTGTTGTTGGTGGTGGTGGTGGTTGGTTTGAAATGGACTGTTAACTAGTGAGTCTTTCTATGCCAGTGGATCCCACTGGGTTTGTGGTTAAAGAGAGTAGAGAGAAGAATGCAGCCGTGAATGTTTTCTGTCTAGTGGAAATCTTTGCAGGGCTCCTCATGGCCTATTGATGAATGGACTGCTGCTTGCCTTGCAGATGGGCAACACCTACCAAGATCCTAAGTTCCTGTATTCTTCCTGAATTTTGGCCACTGTCTGAAGGGGTTTGTGTTTTTGTGTCCAAGATCGGTTACCACCTTCAAGCTCTGTGACATGGCCATGGATTGGATTGCTGATGGGAACGCCAAGCATCTCAGAAAAGTCAAAAATTAGCATGACTGGTAAGGATCTCTCTGGAGAATCCCTGCTTGCTTAGATAGCCACCCAAGTTGCATGATTAGGAGCTGTCAGTGCCACAGTGTTCAATTCAAGGAAAGTTTTTCTCCAGGCTTCTTTCCTCCCTATTGTTCTGTTCCCCTGAATGTCAGGGAGGTGTTGGCCTTAGGGCACTCCTTTGGGGATCCTCAAGAAAACAGTTTCAAATGGAAATGAAGAGGCCCCATCAGTGCCTTTTAGGTAAAGTGCTTTGTAAAAGCTGTGTCCGAATCAGACTCTTGGCCCTGTGTGTGGCTGTGAATTACATTCTCAGCACCCCAGGAAACTCAAGAAAAATCCCATGTGTCCATCCAAATCTCAAAGGATGAAAAAGAAGTGTAATATTGGATGAAGTCTCTTGCCTTCCTCTGGTGAGGCTCCTGACCCCGATGAAGTAAGAACAGGGATCCTCTGGGTCAAATGAGTTGTTGCAAGCCCTCCAGTAACTAGCACACAGGTGTTTGGGTGTTTTCATGAGTCCAGTACACATAAAGAATCTACCCCTGGCAGGCAGGAGGCCTCGAATTTGAGAAGCAGAGCAGTATTAACTACAGGCCCATTTTATCTGTCCTGTTTCTCAGGAAGGGTGTCCAGGCCACCATGACGTTTGGCACATGATGGGCATGAGAGCTTACTTTGCACACCATCTTAGACTGCTCCCCCTAAGGAAACCCCCAGCCAGAATGTTATGATGCGTGTCTGTATGGAAGAAGATGAGGGCCACGTGGGAGTGTTTTTGTTAGAATAGTGGTCTTTTGTGTGGTGGTTGGAAAAGATGAGTGGGTCCACCTCAGCTTGAACTCTGGTGTGATGCCATTAGAGACTCAGTTCTGGAACTGATCTCAGAGAACTCTTGCCATGAATCGTGTTGGGATTTTACAAGGCCAGGCATTAGAGGAGCCTTTGGAAACTGAGGTCTAGGCCGAGGGTGGCTTTCTCCACAGCACTGGGAATCTCAGCCAGGATTTCACATGAGTTTGCTGTTAAAGCCTTTTCAGCTATAGTTGAGAGCCAACACTCACATGGACCTCTTATTTTAGACCCCCAATGGGCCTGGATCCCTGTGACCTTTCGCCACTCCTTGAAAAGCCTTGCCTGCATGCGATCTCCAGAGCTTTTACCCAAAGGAGATTCCTCGACCCTCAATGGCTCCCGAATGAATCAAAACCCACAGTGCCACCTTCTTCATTCTTGAAATATGGCTAGGCCAATAACATGAAGGTTTTGAGAATCCCATGACCAGAAATCCCTGGAGAACCTTTAGATCTCCTGTTGCTCACCATGACTGAACCGGCCAGTGCCGTTTTTGACTGAGTGGAATTCATGATCATGGTGAAGAACAGAGATGCCAGTGAGTAGGAGCCAGCAGGGAACTGGGCCTGGAGCAATGGAGTGCAGGTGTGTGACCAACATCTGTGGTGAGCCCCTGTGGTTCTGTCATTGGCTTCCCAATGACATGTGACTGACAAGGTGCAGCCAGCAGACCCTAAAATATAAAGGCATGTTGTTGTGGGGAGAGGATCTGGTGCGATGCTCAGAATCAAGTGGCTACGCTCAAGTGGGAAAGATATATGGGGTAGCAGCCTGGTTTGTGTTTTTTCCTTCAGACCCTGACTCACCCCACGTGACGGAGCTCCCTCCAGCACTGTGTCCCGGTTGACCTTTATGTATTTCAAAAACAAACACCAAATTTCCAGGGAAGCTGCAAGAAATGCCATGAAAACTGGAGGGTGAGCCAAAGGCTTCACAATCCACCCAGGAGACACTCATACCCCAATGGCCACAGTTACCTACAAAGAGAGGATTCAGCTCTGCTGCCTCCTGTTCGCATTGGAAAATATGAAAGCATGTCCTCCTGTTCACATAGACTGAGACCAAGCTTTCCTGGTCTCACTGCAAAGGAAGCTAAAGCACAAAGCTCTATTTCTAGTGCACAGAGGTCAGAGGCAGATAGTCAAGAAGTCATTAGGCCAGCAAAGTTCCATGTTTGTGGAATGTTTACCCTGTCCCCTACTTTTGGGATCTCTTCTGCCACACCCGAGTTTGTGAGCTCCTCAGAATTTCCAATTCCAGATATGTATTCCCAGATTTTTTTCCTCTTCTCCTCTCACTGTGTCTTATTTGGGGTGATAGTAATGTCAAGGCATTGTGGTGGATGGCAGTGGAAGATTGTTATGTGGCACGTGTTCGCATATATATTAGACTCATTTTCCGTTTTGCCATTTGAAATATTGAATCTCTGACACTAACCCATAGCCTACTAGAGTCTGACTACTTATCGTAACATCGATAAAAATAATCTAAAGTAATAGAAGTAGAGGCATTTGATAGGAGGCATGGTGTATACTTGGAATTGCCTTTTGCTTCATCAGAGATACATATTATGAAACCTGTCACACATTTTTCTCCTTTTATTTCTCCATGAATTTTCAAAATGAACAAATATGTAACTTCCTGACTCCCTGTCTCTGTCGCCTGGGTCACGATGTATACTCTTATATGCACATATATAATCCTACTGCCCTCACAGGTATATTCTTGAGAGTACTCTGATTTTGGAAAATACAAATTTCATGAAGAGATCACTGCCCCCCAGGACACTGAGGTCACTGAAAATTCCAGCTGTGGTGAGCTTATACTTCAACAAGTTGATCCATGGAACAATGTAGAGGAAAATGAATATTCTGGGTACATGTGTGATGGATATATATCCCCTTATGAGTTTCGATTGGCATACGTACTATTACATTTTAATAGATTAAATATATAGTATGGATTTGCAAACATGAAATATATGTGTCATATACTACCTTGATTCTTTCATGTCCATCTGGGTGGATTGATAATCAACTATTCACAAGATATTTCTCAGAAATATTCATTTTCTTGACATACACATTAGTTTCTGAATACTCAAAATGAACTTCAGTGAATGTTGAGTACTAACCCTCATATTTCTACAGTAAGTGACCCAGTTGAACATCCATGAAAGTATATTCATATGGGACATGATGTGTATTTTGAAGTAAATTTTCATTCAAAATTGTTAAATTCCTATTTCTTCAGAAATGATACATCCAGGATGTATCATTTCATCCAATAATCACAAATTGATATGCATATGATTCACTTACATTCACTCCCTGTATCAGATCCCATGTATTTCTCCATGTTGCTTTACTTGCTCTTTCATGAGATTTCTTTATAACACATTACTTTTGAATTCCATCAACATTTTCGAAGCAACACTCACAGTTTGGTATAAACAGTAACCCTAATATTACCACTAGATGTATAACTACTTGGACTGGATGTTTGTATGTGAATACCAGATTGCATGTATTTTTTAAAATATCAATTCAATCCATTATTTAAAATAGGAACCTGTTATATTTTTTATTCACCGTATGGTGTCTTCATGCATCATCTCTATATACGTAGACCCAGGGTTCACCTATTTTTATCCCCAAACTCTAAACGATAGGGTTTCAAAACATGCTCCCAGAAATGGTGGGAGGAATACACATGTCACCTGCTCCGTGTCTTCCTTTCATCACATCATCTTCTGGACAAAAAATGCAAAACTCACACTTATCTTATGATTTTTCCGAAGCCTAATTTTAATGTGAGCATGGATTACTAAAATCATCTACTTCTGCGTTGCCTATTGTTTTCAAATTTCAATCCTATGGTCAGTATACACTTGTTTCTTCCTAGGATAGTGTATTCAACCATCCCCCCTGTTGAAAATATCCCTGATCTTATCACTCATTTTGTACTTTGCCCCATCTCCTAACATCCCTATTGATATCTATTTCCCCAAGTGCCTTGTTGTGACTGACTCTTCTTGTGTGCTGACATTCCCATTTACACTCTAATAGAAATTCATTCGATTGCAAAAAGGGCCTTTTGCCCAAATCTTAAACTCACTCTTCTTCCTTCCCCTACCCTGGAATCCTGCCTACTATCTCAATTTCACTGGAAGTTCTCTTTTCCATTCAGTAGTCCCAGGTACAAGATCTTATGCCATTGTAAATGGATTCAGAGGATTCACCTCTTGAGAACATAATTCAAAACTATGTATCCAAATGAAGGGCCCAACACCCTTGTGTGCTTCAGATCTTACCTAGTTTTCTATTATCATACTTACATTTCACCTTACATTCTTAAAATATCCCAGTTGCCCAATACCCGTATCCATCCAGCAGAATGACTCCTACACCCAATCGAACCTGATATGACCCTGAACCAGACTCTGTTCCCTCAATCCATCTTCACATAACAGCAGGTCCTGAGTTGATCTTGCCATACAGGTATGTAGGGAATCCTCCATCTGCTGAGAAGCTCAAAGGTAGATGCAGAAATGATCCCTGGAGCAAATGTAGGCAGCTAGGTAGGACCTGTGAGGTCTAAAGTCATCTTCCATGGCCAACAACCCAGTCAGGATGAAGGGCTGTGGCTGATTCAGCCTCTCTCTTCTCAATGCAGGGAAGATGGACACAACCAGGCCTGGGTGGGTTCCTGATCCCGGGCTCCTAGGGTCTATAGGCCTTTATGACTTGTGAAAATGTCACAGGAAGGTGGGGCAGGCTCCATCTCATGGGACCCTTGGAAACAACTGTTAGGACAAAGTGGTTGCCAAGGCAGTGACGTCATTCACGTCCCTGAAGGAAGTGACCTCACCTCACTTCCTCGGTGATGGAACTCTCTGAACTTGGGATCCAGGAGTCGAGGCACCCAGAGGCAGTTCCAGTCCCAGTGGGCTCACTTGTTTTTCTGGACCAAGGCCAGAGTCATTCTTTCTTGGCACCTGGTGATGTGTTGATAGCCAAATGCCTTGAATGGTCTCAACAGGGGCGTTTCCTGAGAAAGAAGTGTTGGCTCATTGCTGGCTCCTGACAACTACACAGATATGGCCAAGGAGACCAGAGCTGAGACAGGACAGGCCACTGCTGTGGAACATATTTTGACCCACCAGTCAGAGGGCAGGGTGGATAGATGCAGACCAAATACAGGGGTGGTTTGTGTGTCTTAGTGGGTGTGTGTTTCAATTTGGCGTTTTGTCTCATGTTCTGAGAACATGAAGGAAAAACGTTTTTGTTGTTGTTGTTGTTGTTGGTTGGTTTGAAATGGACTGTTAACTAGTGAGTCTTTCTATGCCAGTGGATCCCACTGGGTTTGTGGTTAAAGAGAGTAGAGAGAAGAATGCAGCCGTGAATGTTTTCTGTCTAGTGGAAATCTTTGCAGGGCTCCTCATGGCCTATTGATGAATGGACTGCTGCTTGCCTTGCAGATGGGCAACACCTACCAAGATCCTATGTTCCTGTATTCTTCCTGAATTTTGGCCACTGTCTGAAGGGGTTCGTGTTTTTGTGTCCAAGATGGGTTACCACCTTCAAGCTCTGTGACATGGCCATGGATTGGATTGCTGATGGGAACGCCAAGCATCTCAGAAAAGTCAAAAATTAGCATGACTGGTAAGGATCTCTCTGGAGAATCCCTGCTTGCTTAGATAGCCACCCAAGTTGCATGATTAGGAGCTGTCAGTGCCACAGTGTTCAATTCAAGGAAAGTTTTTCTCCAGGCTTCTCTCCTCCCTATTGTTCTGTTCCCCTGAATGTCAGGGAGGTGTTGGCCTTAGGGCACTCCTTTGGGGATCCTCAAGAAAACAGTTTCAAATGGAAATGAAGAGGCCCCATCAGTGCCTTTTAGGTAAAGTGCTTTGTAAAAGCTGTGTCCGAATCAGACTCTTGGCCCTGTGTGTGGCTGTGAATTACATTCTCAGCACCCCAGGAAACTCAAGAAAAATCCCATGTGTCCATCCAAATCTCAAAGGATGAAAAAGAAGTGTAATATTGGATGAAGTCTCTTGCCTTCCTCTGGTGAGGCTCCTGACCCCGATGAAGTAAGAACAGGGATCCTCTGGGTCAAATGAGTTGTTGCAAGCCCTCCAGTAACTAGCACACAGGTGTTTGGGTGTTTTCATGAGTCCAGTACACATAAAGAATCTACCCCTGGCAGGCAGGAGGCCTCGAATTTGAGAAGCAGAGCAGTATTAACTACAGGCCCATTTTATCTATCCTGTTTCTCAGGAAGGGTGTCCAGGCCACCATGACGTTTGGCACATGATGGGCATGAGAGCTTACTTTGCACACCATCTTAGACTGCTCCCCCTAAGGAAACCCCCAGCCAGAATGTTATGATGCGTGTCTGTATGGAAGAAGATGAGGGCCACGTGGGAGTGTTTTTGTTAGAATAGTGGTCTTTTGTGTGGTGGTTGGAAAAGATGAGTGGGTCCACCTCAGCTTGAACTCTGGTGTGATGCCATTAGAGACTCAGTTCTGGAACTGATCTCAGAGAACTCTTGCCAGGAATCGTGTTGGGATTTTACAAGGCCAGGCATTAGAGGAGCCTTTGGAAACTGAGGTCTAGGCCGAGGGTGGCTTTCTCCACAGCACTGGGAATCTCAGCCAGGATTTCACATGAGTTTGCTGTTAAAGCCTTTTCAGCTATAGTTGAGAGCCAACACTCACATGGACCTCTTATTTTAGACCCCCAATGGGCCTGGATCCCTGTGACCTTTCGCCACTCCTTGAAAAGCCTTGCCTGCATGCGATCTCCAGAGCTTTTACCGAAAGGAGATTCCTCGACCCTCAATGGCTCCCGAATGAATCAAAACCCACAGTGCCACCTTCTTCATTCTTGAAATATGGCTAGGCCAATAACATGAAGGTTTTGAGAATCCCATGACCAGAAATCCCTGGAGAACCTTTAGATCTCCTGTTGCTCACCATGACTGAACCGGCCAGTGCCGTTTTTGACTGAGTGGAATTCATGATCATGGTGAAGAACAGAGATGCCAGTGAGTAGGAGCCAGCAGGGAACTGGGCCTGGAGCAATGGAGTGCAGGTGTGTGACCAACATCTGTGGTGAGCCCCTGTGGTTCTGTCATTGGCTTCCCAATGACATGTGACTGACAAGGTGCAGCCAGCAGACCCTAAAATATAAAGGCATGTTGTTGTGGGGAGAGGATCTGGTGCGATGCTCAGAATCAAGTGGCTACGCTCAAGTGGGAAAGATATATGGGGTAGCAGCCCGGTTTGTGTTTTTTCCTTCAGACCCTGACTCACCCCACGTGACGGAGCTCCCTCCAGCACTGTGTCCCGGTTGACCTTTATGTATTTCAAAAACAAACACCAAATTTCCAGGGAAGCTGCAAGAAATGCCATGAAAACTGGAGGGTGAGCCAAAGGCTTCACAATCCACCCAGGGAGACACTCATACCCCAATGGCCACAGTTACCTACAAAGAGAGGATTCAGCTCTGCTGCCTCCTGTTCGCATTGGAAAATATGAAAGCATGTCCTCCTGTTCACATAGACTGAGACCAAGCTTTCCTGGTCTCACTGCAAAGGAAGCTAAAGCACAAAGCTCTATTTCTAGTGCACAGAGGTCAGAGGCAGATAGTCAAGAAGTCATTAGGCCAGCAAAGTTCCATGTTTGTGGAATGTTTACCCTGTCCCCTACTTTTGGGATCTCTTCTGCCACACCCGAGTTTGTGAGCTCCTCAGAATTTCCAATTCCAGATATGTATTCCCAGATTTTTTTCCTCTTCTCCTCTCACTGTGTCTTATTTGGGGTGATAGTAATGTCAAGGCATTGTGGTGGATGGCAGTGGAAGATTGTTATGTGGCACGTGTTCGCATATATATTAGACTCATTTTCCGTTTTGCCATTTGAAATATTGAATCTCTGACACTAACCCATAGCCTACTAGAGTCTGACTACTTATCGTAACATCGATAAAAATAATCTAAAGGAATAGAAGTAGAGGCATTTGATAGGAGGCATGGTGTATACTTGGAATTGCCTTTTGCTTCATCAGAGATACATATTATGAAACCTGTCACACATTTTTCTCCTTTTCTTTCTCCATGAATTTTCAAAATGAACAAATATGTAACTTCCTGACTCCCTGTCTCTGTCGCCTGGGTCACGATGTATACTCTTATATGCACATATATAATCCTACTGCCCTCACAGGTATATTCTTGAGAGTACTCTGATTTTGGAAAATACAAATTTCATGAAGAGATCACTGCCCCCCAGTACACTGAGGTCACTGAATATTCCAGCTGTGGTGAGCTTATACTTCAACAAGTTGATCCATGGAACAATGTAGAGGAAAATGAATATTCTGGGTACATGTGTGATGGATATATATCCCCTTATGAGTTTCGATTGGCATACGTACTATTACATTTTAATAGATTAAATATATAGTATGGATTTGCAAACATGAAATATATGTGTCATATACTACCTTGATTCTTTCATGTCCATCTGGGTGGATTGATAATCAACTATTCACAAGATATTTCTCAGAAATATTCATTTTCTTGACATACACATTAGTTTCTGAATACTCAAAATGAACTTCAGTGAATGTTGAGTACTAACCCTCATATTTCTACAGTAAGTGACCCAGTTGAACATCCATGAAAGTATATTCATATGGGACATGATGTGTATTTTGAAGTAAATTTTCATTCAAAATTGTTAAATTCCTATTTCTTCAGAAATGATACATCCAGGATGTATCATTTCATCCAATAATCACAAATTGATATGCATATGATTCACTTATATTCACTCCCTGTATCAGATCCCATGTATTTCTCCATGTTGCTTTACTTGCTCTTTCATGAGATTTCTTTATAACACATTACTTTTGAATTCCATCAACATTTTCGAAGCAACACTCACAGTTTGGTATAAACAGTAACCCTAATATTACCACTAGATGTATAACTACTTGGACTGGATGTTTGTATGTGAATACCAGATTGCATGTATTTTTTAAAATATCAATTCAATCCATTATTTAAAATAGGAACCTGTTATATTTTTTATTCACCGTATGGTGTCTTCATGCATCATCTCTATATACGTAGACCCAGGGTTCACCTATTTTTATCCCCAAACTCTAAACGATAGGGTTTCAAAACATGCTCCCAGAAATGGTGGGAGGAATACACATGTCACCTGCTCCGTGTCTTCCTTTCATCACATCATCTTCTGGACAAAAAATGCAAAACTCACACTTATCTTATGATTTTTCCGAAGCCTAATTTTAATGTGAGCATGGATTAATAAAATCATCTACTTCTGCGTTGCCTATTGTTTTCAAATTTCAATCCTATGGTCAGTATACACTTGTTTCTTCCTAGGATAGTGTATTCAACCATCCCCCCTGTTGAAAATATCCCTGATCTTATCACTCATTTTGTACTTTGCCCCATCTCCTAACATCCCTATTGATATCTATTTCCCCAAGTGCCTTGTTGTGACTGACTCTTCTTGTGTGCTGACATTCCCATTTACACTCTAATAGAAATTCATTCGATTGCAAAAAGGGCCTTTTGCCCAAATCTTAAACTCACTCTTCTTCCTTCCCCTACCCTGGAATCCTGCCTACTATCTCAATTTCACTGGAAGTTCTCTTTTCCATTCAGTAGTCCCAGGTACAAGATCTTATGCCATTGTAAATGGATTCAGAGGATTCACCTCTTGAGAACATAATTCAAAACTATGTATGGCCCAATGAAGGGCCCAACACCCTTGTGTGCTTCAGATCTTACCTAGTTTTCTATTATCATACTTACATTTCACCTTACATTCTTAAAATATCCCAGTTGCCCAATACCCGTATCCATCCAGCAGAATGACTCCTACACCAAATCGAACCTGATATGACCCTGAACCAGACTCTGTTCCCTCAATCTATCTTCACATAACAGCAGGTCCTGAGTTGATCTTGCCATACAGGTATGTAGGGAATCCTCCATCTGCTGAGAAGCTCAAAGGTAGATGCAGAAATGATCCCTGGAGCAAATGTAGGCAGCTAGGTAGGACCTGTGAGGTCTAAAGTCATCTTCCATGGCCAACAACCCAGTCAGGATGAAGGGCTGTGGCTGATTCAGCCTCTCTCTTCTCAATGCAGGGAAGATGGACACAACCAGGCCTGGGTGGGTTCCTGATCCCGGGCTCCTAGCGTCTATAGGCCTTTATGACTTGTGAAAATGTCACAGGAAGGTGGGGCAGCCTCCATCTCATGGGACCCTTGGAAACAACTGTTAGGACAAAGTGGTTGCCAAGGCAGTGACGTCATTCACGTCCCTGAAGGAAGTGACCTCACCTCACTTCCTCGGTGATGGAACTCTCTGAACTTGGGATCCAGGAGTCGAGGCACCCAGAGGCAGTTCCAGTCCCAGTGGGCTCACTTGTTTTTCTGGACCAAGGCCAGAGTCATTCTTTCTTGGCACCTGGTGATGTGTTGATAGCCAAATGCCTTGAATGGTCTCAACAGGGGCGTTTCCTGAGAAAGAAGTGTTGGCTCATTGCTGGCTCCTGACAACTACACAGATATGGCCAAGGAGACCAGAGCTGAGACAGGACAGGCCACTGCTGTGGAACATATTTTGACCCACCAGTCAGAGGGTAGGGTGGATAGATGCAGACCAAATACAGGGGTGGTTTGTGTGTCTTAGTGGGTGTGTGTTTCAATTTGGCGTTTTGTCTCAGGTTCTGAGAACATGAAGGAAAAACGTTTTTGTTGTTGTTGTTGTTGTTGTTGGTGGTGGTGGTGGTGGTGGTGGTGGTGGTGGTGGTTGGTTTGAAATGGACTGTTAACTAGTGAGTCTTTCTATGCCAGTGGATCCCACTGGGTTTGTGGTTAAAGAGAGTAGAGAGAAGAATGCAGCCGTGAATGTTTTCTGTCTAGTGGAAATCTTTGCAGGGCTCCTCATGGCCTATTGATGAATGGACTGCTGCTTGCCTTGCAGATGGGCAACACCTACCAAGATCCTATGTTCCTGTATTCTTCCTGAATATTGGCCACTGTCTGAAGGGGTTCGTGTTTTTGTGTCCAAGATGGGTTACCACCTTCAAGCTCTGTGACATGGCCATGGATTGGATTGCTGATGGGAACGCCAAGCATCTCAGAAAAGTCAAAAATTAGCATGACTGGTAAGGATCTCTCTGGAGAATCCCTGCTTGCTTAGATAGCCACCCAAGTTGCATGATTAGGAGCTGTCAGTGCCACAGTGTTCAATTCAAGGAAAGTTTTTCTCCAGGCTTCTTTCCTCCCTATTGTTCTGTTCCCCTGAATGTCAGGGAGGTGTTTGCCTTAGGGCACTCCTTTGGGGATCCTCAAGAAAACAGTTTCAAATGGAAATGAAGAGGCCCCATCAGTGCCTTTTAGGTAAAGTGCTTTGTAAAAGCTGTGTCCGAATCAGACTCTTGGCCCTGTGTGTGGCTGTGAATTACATTCTCAGCACCCCAGGAAACTCAAGAAAAATCCCATGTGTCCATCCAAATCTCAAAGGATGAAAAAGAAGTGTAATATTGGATGAAGTCTCTTGCCTTCCTCTGGTGAGGCTCCTGACCCCGATGAAGTAAGAACAGGGATCCTCTGGGTCAAATGAGTTGTTGCAAGCCCTCCAGTAACTAGCACACAGGTGTTTGGGTGTTTTCATGAGTCCAGTACACATAAAGAATCTACCCCTGGCAGGCAGGAGGCCTCGAATTTGAGAAGCAGAGCAGTATTAACTACAGGCCCATTTTATCTGTCCTGTTTCTCAGGAAGGGTGTCCAGGCCACCATGACGTTTGGCACATGATGGGCATGAGAGCTTACTTTGCACACCATCTTAGACTGCTCCCCCTAAGGAAACCCCCAGCCAGAATGTTATGATGCGTGTCTGTATGGAAGAAGATGAGGGCCACGTGGGAGTGTTTTTGTTAGAATAGTGGTCTTTTGTGTGGTGGTTGGAAAAGATGAGTGGGTCCACCTCAGCTTGAACTCTGGTGTGATGCCATTAGAGACTCAGTTCTGGAACTGATCTCAGAGAACTCTTGCCATGAATCGTGTTGGGATTTTACAAGGCCAGGCATTAGAGGAGCCTTTGGAAACTGAGGTCTAGGCCGAGGGTGGCTTTCTCCACAGCACTGGGAATCTCAGCCAGGATTTCACATGAGTTTGCTGTTAAAGCCTTTTCAGCTATAGTTGAGAGCCAACACTCACATGGACCTCTTATTTTAGACCCCCAATGGGCCTGGATCCCTGTGACCTTTCGCCACTCCTTGAAAAGCCTTGCCTGCATGCGATCTCCAGAGCTTTTACCGAAAGGAGATTCCTCGACCCTCAATGGCTCCCGAATGAATCAAAACCCACAGTGCCACCTTCTTCATTCTTGAAATATGGCTAGGCCAATAACATGAAGGTTTTGAGAATCCCATGACCAGAAATCCCTGGAGAACCTTTAGATCTCCTGTTGCTCACCATGACTGAACCGGCCAGTGCCGTTTTTGACTGAGTGGAATTCATGATCATGGTGAAGAACAGAGATGCCAGTGAGTAGGAGCCAGCAGGGAACTGGGCCTGGAGCAATGGAGTGCAGGTGTGTGACCAACATCTGTGGTGAGCCCCTGTGGTTCTGTCATTGGCTTCCCAATGACATGTGACTGACAAGGTGCAGCCAGCAGACCCTAAAATATAAAGGCATGTTGTTGTGGGGAGAGGATCTGGTGCGATGCTCAGAATCAAGTGGCTACGCTCAAGTGGGAAAGATATATGGGGTAGCAGCCCGGTTTGTGTTTTTTCCTTCAGACCCTGACTCACCCCACGTGACGGAGCTCCCTCCAGCACTGTGTCCCGGTTGACCTTTATGTATTTCAAAAACAAACACCAAATTTCCAGGGAAGCTGCAAGAAATGCCATGAAAACTGGAGGGTGAGCCAAAGGCTTCACAATCCACCCAGGGAGACACTCATACCCCAATGGCCACAGTTACCTACAAAGAGAGGATTCAGCTCTGCTGCCTCCTGTTCGCATTGGAAAATATGAAAGCATGTCCTCCTGTTCACATAGACTGGGAACAAGCTTTCCTGGTCTCACTGCAAAGGAAGCTAAAGCACAAAGCTCTATTTCTAGTGCACAGAGGTCAAAGGCAGATAGTCAAGAAGTCATTAGGCCAGCAAAGTTCCATGTTTGTGGAATGTTTACCCTGTCCCCTACTTTTGGGATCTCTTCTGCCACACCCGAGTTTGTGAGCTCCTCAGAATTTCCAATTCCAGATATGTATTCCCAGATTTTTTTCCTCTTCTCCTCTCACTGTGTCTTATTTGGGGTGATAGTAATGTCAAGGCATTGTGGTGGATGGCAGTGGAAGATTGTTATGTGGCACGTGTTCGCATATATATTAGACTCATTTTCCGTTTTGCCATTTGAAATATTGAATCTCTGACACTAACCCATAGCCTACTAGAGTCTGACTACTTATCGTAACATCGATAAAAATAATCTAAAGGAATAGAAGTAGAGGCATTTGATAGGAGGCATGGTGTATACTTGGAATTGCCTTTTGCTTCATCAGAGATACATATTATGAAACCTGTCACACATTTTTCTCCTTTGATTTCTCCATGAATTTTCAAAATGAACAAATATGTAACTTCCTGACTCCCTGTCTCTCTCGCCTGGGTCACGATGTATACTCTTATATGCACATATATAATCCTACTGCCCTCACAGGTATATTCTTGAGAGTACTCTGATTTTGGAAAATACAAATTTCATGAAGAGATCACTGCCCCACCAGTACACTGAGGTCACTGAAAATTCCAGCTGTGGTGAGCTTATACTTCAACAAGTTGATCCATGGAACAATGTAGAGGTAAATGAATATTCTGGGTACATGTGTGATGGATATATATCCCCTTATGAGTTTCGATTGGCATACGTACTATTACATTTTAATAGATTAAATATATAGTATGGATTTGCAAACATGAAATATATGTGTCATATACTACCTTGATTCTTTCATGTCCATCTGGGTGGATTGATAATCAACTATTCACAAGATATTTCTCAGAAGTATTCATTTTCTTGACATACACATTAGTTTCTGAATACTCAAAATGAACTTTCAGTGAATGTTGAGTACTAACCCTCATATTTCTACAGTAAGTGACCCAGTTGAACATCCATGAAAGTATATTCATATGGGACATGATGTGTATTTCGAAGTAAATTTTCATTCAAAATTGTTAAATTCCTATTTCTTCAGAAATGATACATCCAGGATGTATCATTTCATCCAATAATCACAAATTGATATGCATATGATTCACTTACATTCACTCCCTGTATCAGATCCCATGTATTTCTCCATGTTGCTTTACTTGCTCTTTCATGAGATTTCTTTATAACACATTACTTTTGAATTCCATCAACATTTTCGAAGCAACACTCACAGTTTGGTATAAACAGTAACCCTAATATTACCACTAGATGTATAACTACTTGGACTGGATGTTTGTATGTGAATACCAGATTGCATGTATTTTTCAAAATATCAATTCAATCCATTATTTAAAATAGGAACCTGTTATATTTTTTATTCACCGTATGGTGTATTCATGCATCATCTCTATATACGTAGACCCAGGGTACACCTATTTTTATCCCCAAACTCTAAACGATAGGGTTTCAAAACATGCTCCCAGAAATGGTGGGAGGAATACACTTGTCACCTGCTCCGTGTCTTCCTTTCATCACATCATCTTCTGGACAAAAAATGCAAAACTCACACTTATCTTATGATTTTTCCGAAGCCTAATTTTAATGTGAGCATGGATTACTAAAATCATCTACTTCTGCCTTGCCTATTGTTTTCAAATTTCAATCCTATGGTGAGTATACACTTGTTTCTTCCTAGGATAGTGTATTCAACCATCCCCCCTGTTGAAAATATCCCTGATCTTATCACTCATTTTGTACTTTGCCCCATCTCCTAACATCCCTATTGATATCTATTTCCCCAAGTGCCTTGTTGTGACTGACTCTTCTTGTGTGCTGACATTCCCATTTACACTCTAATAGAAATTCATTCGATTGCAAAAAGGGCCTTTTGCCCAAATCTTAAACTCACTCTTCTTCCTTCCCCTACACTGGAATCCTGCCTACTATCTCAATTTCACTGGAAGTTCTCTTTTCCATTCAGTAGTCCCAGGTACAAGATCTTATGCCATTGTAAATGGATTCAGAGGATTCACCTCTTGAGAACATAATTCAAAACTATGTATCCAAATGAAGGGCCCAACACCCTTGTGTGCTTCAGATCTTACCTAGTTTTCTATTATCATACTTACATTTCACCTTACATTCTTAAAATATCCCAGTTGCCCAATACCCGTATCCATCCAGCAGAATGACTCCTACACCCAATCGAACCTGATATGACCCTGAACCAGACTCTGTTCCCTCAATCTATCTTCACATAACAGCAGGTCCTGAGTTGATCTTGCCATACAGGTATGTAGGGAATCCTCCATCTGCTGAGAAGCTCAAAGGTAGATGCAGAAATGATCCCTGGAGCAAATGTAGGCAGCTAGGTAGGACCTGTGAGGTCTAAAGTCATCTTCCATGGCCAACAACCCAGTCAGGATGAAGGGCTGTGGCTGAATCAGCCTCTCTCTTCTCAATGCAGGGAAGATGGACACAACCAGGCCTGGGTGGGTTCCTGATCCCGGGCTCCTAGGGTCTATAGGCCTTTATGACTTGTGAAAATGTCACAAGAAGGTGGGGCAGCCTCCATCTCATGGGACCCTTGGAAACAACGGTTAGGACAAAGTGGTTGCCAAGGCAGTGACGTCATTCTCGTCCCTGAAGGAAGTGACCTCACCTCACTTCCTTGGTGATGGAACTCTCTGAACTTGGGATCCAGGAGTCGAGGCACCCAGAGGCAGTTCCAGTCCCAGTGGGCTCACTTGTTTTTCTGGACCAAGGCCAGAGTCATTCTTTCTTGGCACCTGGTGATGTGTTGATAGCCAAATGCCTTGAATGGTCTCAACAGGGGCGTTTCCTGAGAAAGAAGTGTTGGCTCATTGCTGGCTCCTGACAACTACACAGATATGGCCAAGGAGACCAGAGCTGAGACAGGACAGGCCACTGCTGTGGAACATATTTTGACCCACCAGTCAGAGGGCAGGGTGGATAGATGCAGACCAAATACAGGGGTGGTTTGTGTGTCTTAGTGGGTGTGTGTTTCAATTTGGCGTTTTTTCTCATGTTCTGAGAACATGAAGGAAAAACGTTTTTGTTGTTGTTGTTGTTGTTGTTGTTGGTGGTGGTGGTGGTGGTGGTGGTGGTGGTTGGTTTGAAATGGACTGTTAACTAGTGAGTCTTTCTATGCCAGTGGATCCCACTGGGTTTGTGGTTAAAGAGAGTAGAGAGAAGAATGCAGCCGTGAATGTTTTGTGTCTAGTGGAAATCTTTGCAGGGCTCCTCATGGCCTATTGATGAATGGACTGTTGCTTGCCTTGCAGATGGGCAACACCTACCAAGATCCTATGTTCCTGTATTCTTCCTGAATATTGGCCACTGTCTGAAGGGGTTCGTGTTTTTGTGTCCAAGATGGGTTACCACCTTCAAGCTCTGTGACATGGCCATGGATTGGATTGCTGATGGGAACGCCAAGCATCTCAGAAAAGTCAAAAATTAGCATGACTGGTAAGGATCTCTCTGGAGAATCCCTGCTTGCTTAGATAGCCACCCAAGTTGCATGATTAGGAGCTGTCAGTGCCACAGTGTTCAATTCAAGGAAAGTTTTTCTCCAGGCTTCTTTCCTCCCTATTGTTCTGTTCCCCTGAATGTCAGGGAGGTGTTTGCCTTAGGGCACTCCTTTGGGGATCCTCAAGAAAACAGTTTCAAATGGAAATGAAGAGGCCCCATCAGTGCCTTTTAGGTAAAGTGCTTTGTAAAAGCTGTGTCCGAATCAGACTCTTGGCCCTGTGTGTGGCTGTGAATTACATTCTCAGCACCCCAGGAAACTCAAGAAAAATCCCATGTGTCCATCCAAATCTCAAAGGATGAAAAAGAAGTGTAATATTGGATGAAGTCTCTTGCCTTCCTCTGGTGAGGCTCCTGACCCCGATGAAGTAAGAACAGGGATCCTCTGGGTCAAATGAGTTGTTGCAAGCCCTCCAGTAACTAGCACACAGGTGTTTGGGTGTTTTCATGAGTCCAGTACACATAAAGAATCTACCCCTGGCAGGCAGGAGGCCTCGAATTTGAGAAGCAGAGCAGTATTAACTACAGGCCCATTTTATCTGTCCTGTTTCTCAGGAAGGGTGTCCAGGCCACCATGACGTTTGGCACATGATGGGCATGAGAGCTTACTTTGCACACCATCTTAGACTGCTCCCCCTAAGGAAACCCCCAGCCAGAATGTTATGATGCGTGTCTGTATGGAAGAAGATGAGGGCCACGTGGGAGTGTTTTTGTTAGAATAGTGGTCTTTTGTGTGGTGGTTGGAAAAGATGAGTGGGTCCACCTCAGCTTGAACTCTGGTGTGATGCCATTAGAGACTCAGTTCTGGAACTGATCTCAGAGAACTCTTGCCATGAATCGTGTTGGGATTTTACAAGGCCAGGCATTAGAGGAGCCTTTGGAAACTGAGGTCTAGGCCGAGGGTGGCTTTCTCCACAGCACTGGGAATCTCAGCCAGGATTTCACATGAGTTTGCTGTTAAAGCCTTTTCAGCTATAGTTGAGAGCCAACACTCACATGGACCTCTTATTTTAGACCCCCAATGGGCCTGGATCCCTGTGACCTTTCGCCACTCCTTGAAAAGCCTTGCCTGCATGCGATCTCCAGAGCTTTTACCGAAAGGAGATTCCTCGACCCTCAATGGCTCCCGAATGAATCAAAACCCACAGTGCCACCTTCTTCATTCTTGAAATATGGCTAGGCCAATAACATGAAGGTTTTGAGAATCCCATGACCAGAAATCCCTGGAGAACCTTTAGATCTCCTGTTGCTCACCATGACTGAACCGGCCAGTGCCGTTTTTGACTGAGTGGAATTCATGATCATGGTGAAGAACAGAGATGCCAGTGAGTAGGAGCCAGCAGGGAACTGGGCCTGGAGCAATGGAGTGCAGGTGTGTGACCAACATCTGTGGTGAGCCCCTGTGGTTCTGTCATTGGCTTCCCAATGACATGTGACTGACAAGGTGCAGCCAGCAGACCCTAAAATATAAAGGCATGTTGTTGTGGGGAGAGGATCTGGTGCGATGCTCAGAATCAAGTGGCTACGCTCAAGTGGGAAAGATATATGGGGTAGCAGCCCGGTTTGTGTTTTTTCCTTCAGACCCTGACTCACCCCACGTGACGGAGCTCCCTCCAGCACTGTGTCCCGGTTGACCTTTATGTATTTCAAAAACAAACACCAAATTTCCAGGGAAGCTGCAAGAAATGCCATGAAAACTGGAGGGTGAGCCAAAGGCTTCACAATCCACCCAGGGAGACACTCATACCCCAATGGCCACAGTTACCTACAAAGAGAGGATTCAGCTCTGCTGCCTCCTGTTCGCATTGGAAAATATGAAAGCATGTCCTCCTGTTCACATAGACTGGGAACAAGCTTTCCTGGTCTCACTGCAAAGGAAGCTAAAGCACAAAGCTCTATTTCTAGTGCACAGAGGTCAAAGGCAGATAGTCAAGAAGTCATTAGGCCAGCAAAGTTCCATGTTTGTGGAATGTTTACCCTGTCCCCTACTTTTGGGATCTCTTCTGCCACACCCGAGTTTGTGAGCTCCTCAGAATTTCCAATTCCAGATATGTATTCCCAGATTTTTTTCCTCTTCTCCTCTCACTGTGTCTTATTTGGGGTGATAGTAATGTCAAGGCATTGTGGTGGATGGCAGTGGAAGATTGTTATGTGGCACGTGTTCGCATATATATTAGACTCATTTTCCGTTTTGCCATTTGAAATATTGAATCTCTGACACTAACCCATAGCCTACTAGAGTCTGACTACTTATCGTAACATCGAGAAAAATAATCTAAAGGAATAGAAGTAGAGGCATTTGATAGGAGGCATGGTGTATACTTGGAATTGCCTTTTGCTTCATCAGAGATACATATTATGAAACCTGTCACACATTTTTCTCCTTTTATTTCTCCATGAATTTTCAAAATGAACAAATATGTAACTTCCTGACTCCCTGTCTCTGTCGCCTGGGTCACGATGTATACTCTTATATGCACATATATAATCCTACTGCCCTCACAGGTATATTCTTGAGAGTACTCTGATTTTGGAAAATACAAATTTCATGAAGAGATCACTGCCCCACCAGTACACTGAGGTCACTGAAAATTCCAGCTGTGGTGAGCTTATACTTCAACAAGTTGATCCATGGAACAATGTAGAGGAAAATGAATATTCTGGGTACATGTGTGATGGATATATATCCCCTTATGAGTTTCGATTGGCATACGTACTATTACATTTTAATAGATTAAATATATAGTATGGATTTGCAAACATGAAATATATGTGTCATATACTACCTTGATTCTTTCATGTCCATCTGGGTGGATTGATAATCAACTATTCACAAGATATTTCTCAGAAGTATTCATTTTCTTGACATACACATTAGTTTCTGAATACTCAAAATGAACTTTCAGTGAATGTTGAGTACTAACCCTCATATTTCTACAGTAAGTGACCCAGTTGAACATCCATGAAAGTATATTCATATGGGACATGATGTGTATTTCGAAGTAAATTTTCATTCAAAATTGTTAAATTCCTATTTCTTCAGAAATGATACATCCAGGATGTATCATTTCATCCAATAATCACAAATTGATATGCATATGATTCACTTACATTCACTCCCTGTATCAGATCCCATGTATTTCTCCATGTTGCTTTACTTGCTCTTTCATGAGATTTCTTTATAACACATTACTTTTGAATTCCATCAACATTTTCGAAGCAACACTCACAGTTTGGTATAAACAGTAACCCTAATATTACCACTAGATGTATAACTACTTGGACTGGATGTTTGTATGTGAATACCAGATTGCATGTATTTTTCAAAATATCAATTCAATCCATTATTTAAAATAGGAACCTGTTATATTTTTTATTCACCGTATGGTGTATTCATGCATCATCTCTATATACGTAGACCCAGGGTACACCTATTTTTATCCCCAAACTCTAAACGATAGGGTTTCAAAACATGCTCCCAGAAATGGTGGGAGGAATACACTTGTCACCTGCTCCGTGTCTTCCTTTCATCACATCATCTTCTGGACAAAAAATGCAAAACTCACACTTATCTTATGATTTTTCCGAAGCCTAATTTTAATGTGAGCATGGATTACTAAAATCATCTACTTCTGCCTTGCCTATTGTTTTCAAATTTCAATCCTATGGTGAGTATACACTTGTTTCTTCCTAGGATAGTGTATTCAACCATCCCCCCTGTTGAAAATATCCCTGATCTTATCACTCATTTTGTACTTTGCCCCATCTCCTAACATCCCTATTGATATCTATTTCCCCAAGTGCCTTGTTGTGACTGACTCTTCTTGTGTGCTGACATTCCCATTTACACTCTAATAGAAATTCATTCGATTGCAAAAAGGGCCTTTTGCCCAAATCTTAAACTCACTCTTCTTCCTTCCCCTACACTGGAATCCTGCCTACTATCTCAATTTCACTGGAAGTTCTCTTTTCCATTCAGTAGTCCCAGGTACAAGATCTTATGCCATTGTAAATGGATTCAGAGGATTCACCTCTTGAGAACATAATTCAAAACTATGTATCCAAATGAAGGGCCCAACACCCTTGTGTGCTTCAGATCTTACCTAGTTTTCTATTATCATACTTACATTTCACCTTACATTCTTAAAATATCCCAGTTGCCCAATACCCGTATCCATCCAGCAGAATGACTCCTACACCCAATCGAACCTGATATGACCCTGAACCAGACTCTGTTCCCTCAATCTATCTTCACATAACAGCAGGTCCTGAGTTGATCTTGCCATACAGGTATGTAGGGAATCCTCCATCTGCTGAGAAGCTCAAAGGTAGATGCAGAAATGATCCCTGGAGCAAATGTAGGCAGCTAGGTAGGACCTGTGAGGTCTAAAGTCATCTTCCATGGCCAACAACCCAGTCAGGATGAAGGGCTGTGGCTGAATCAGCCTCTCTCTTCTCAATGCAGGGAAGATGGACACAACCAGGCCTGGGTGGGTTCCTGATCCCGGGCTCCTAGGGTCTATAGGCCTTTATGACTTGTGAAAATGTCACAGGAAGGTGGGGCAGCCTCCATCTCATGGGACCCTTGGAAACAACTGTTAGGACAAAGTGGTTGCCAAGGCAGTGACGTCATTCTCGTCCCTGAAGGAAGTGACCTCACCTCACTTCCTTGGTGATGGAACTCTCTGAACTTGGGATCCAGGAGTCGAGGCACCCAGAGGCAGTTCCAGTCCCAGTGGGCTCACTTGTTTTTCTGGACCAAGGCCAGAGTCATTCTTTCTTGGCACCTGGTGATGTGTTGATAGCCAAATGCCTTGAATGGTCTCAACAGGGGCGTTTCCTGAGAAAGAAGTGTTGGCTCATTGCTGGCTCCTGACAACTACACAGATATGGCCAAGGAGACCAGAGCTGAGACAGGACAGGCCACTGCTGTGGAACATATTTTGACCCACCAGTCAGAGGGCAGGGTGGATAGATGCAGACCAAATACAGGGGTGGTTTGTGTGTCTTAGTGGGTGTGTGTTTCAATTTGGCGTTTTTTCTCATGTTCTGAGAACATGAAGGAAAAACGTTTTTGTTGTTGTTGTTGTTGTTGTTGTTGTTGTTGTTGGTGGTGGTGGTGGTGGTGGTTGGTTTGAAATGGACTGTTAACTAGTGAGTCTTTCTATGCCAGTGGATCCCACTGAGTTTGTGGTTAAAGAGAGTAGAGAGAAGAATGCAGCCGTGAATGTTTTCTGTCTAGTGGAAATCTTTGCAGGGCTCCTCATGGCCTATTGATGAATGGACTGCTGCTTGCCTTGCAGATGGGCAACACCTACCAAGATCCTATGTTCCTGTATTCTTCCTGAATATTGGCCACTGTCTGAAGGGGTTCGTGTTTTTGTGTCCAAGATGGGTTACCACCTTCAAGCTCTGTGACATGGCCATGGATTGGATTGCTGATGGGAACGCCAAGCATCTCAGAAAAGTCAAAAATTAGCATGACTGGTAAGGATCTCTCTGGAGAATCCCTGCTTGCTTAGATAGCCACCCAAGTTGCATGATTAGGAGCTGTCAGTGCCACAGTGTTCAATTCAAGGAAAGTTTTTCTCCAGGCTTCTTTCCTCCCTATTGTTCTGTTCCCCTGAATGTCAGGGAGGTGTTGGCCTTAGGGCACTCCTTTGGGGATCCTCAAGAAAACAGTTTCAAATGGAAATGAAGAGGCCCCATCAGTGCCTTTTAGGTAAAGTGCTTTGTAAAAGCTGTGTCCGAATCAGACTCTTGGCCCTGTGTGTGGCTGTGAATTACATTCTCAGCACCCCAGGAAACTCAAGAAAAATCCCATGTGTCCATCCAAATCTCAAAGGATGAAAAAGAAGTGTAATATTGGATGAAGTCTCTTGCCTTCCTCTGGTGAGGCTCCTGACCCCGATGAAGTAAGAACAGGGATCCTCTGGGTCAAATGAGTTGTTGCAAGCCCTCCAGTAACTAGCACACAGGTGTTTGGGTGTTTTCATGAGTCCAGTACACATAAAGAATCTACCCCTGGCAGGCAGGAGGCCTCGAATTTGAGAAGCAGAGCAGTATTAACTACAGGCCCATTTTATCTGTCCTGTTTCTCAGGAAGGGTGTCCAGGCCACCATGACGTTTGGCACATGATGGGCATGAGAGCTTACTTTGCACACCATCTTAGACTGCTCCCCCTAAGGAAACCCCCAGCCAGAATGTTATGATGCGTGTCTGTATGGAAGAAGATGAGGGCCACGTGGGAGTGTTTTTGTTAGAATAGTGGTCTTTTGTGTGGTGGTTGGAAAAGATGAGTGGGTCCACCTCAGCTTGAACTCTGGTGTGATGCCATTAGAGACTCAGTTCTGGAACTGATCTCAGAGAACTCTTGCCATGAATCGTGTTGGGATTTTACAAGGCCAGGCATTAGAGGAGCCTTTGGAAACTGAGGTCTAGGCCGAGGGTGGCTTTCTCCACAGCACTGGGAATCTCAGCCAGGATTTCACATGAGTTTGCTGTTAAAGCCTTTTCAGCTATAGTTGAGAGCCAACACTCACATGGACCTCTTATTTTAGACCCCCAATGGGCCTGGATCCCTGTGACCTTTCGCCACTCCTTGAAAAGCCTTGCCTGCATGCGATCTCCAGAGCTTTTACCGAAAGGAGATTCCTCGACCCTCAATGGCTCCCGAATGAATCAAAACCCACAGTGCCAACTTCTTCATTCTTGAAATATGGCTAGGCCAATAACATGAAGGTTTTGAGAATCCCATGACCAGAAATCCCTGGAGAACCTTTAGATCTCCTGTTGCTCACCATGACTGAACCGGCCAGTGCCGTTTTTGACTGAGTGGAATTCATGATCATGGTGAAGAACAGAGATGCCAGTGAGTAGGAGCCAGCAGGGAACTGGGCCTGGAGCAATGGAGTGCAGGTGTGTGACCAACATCTGTGGTGAGCCCCTGTGGTTCTGTCATTGGCTTCCCAATGACATGTGACTGACAAGGTGCAGCCAGCAGACCCTAAAATATAAAGGCATGTTGTTGTGGGGAGAGGATCTGGTGCGATGCTCAGAATCAAGTCGCTACGCTCAAGTGGGAAAGATATATGGGGTAGCAGCCCGGTTTGTGTTTTTTCCTTCAGACCCTGACTCACCCCACGTGACGGAGCTCCCTCCAGCACTGTGTCCCGGTTGACCTTTATGTATTTCAAAAACAAACACCAAATTTCCAGGGAAGCTGCAAGAAATGCCATGAAAACTGGAGGGTGAGCCAAAGGCTTCACAATCCACCCAGGGAGACACTCATACCCCAATGGCCACAGTTACCTACAAAGAGAGGATTCAGCTCTGCTGCCTCCTGTTCGCATTGGAAAATATGAAAGCATGTCCTCCTGTTCACATAGACTGGGAACAAGCTTTCCTGGTCTCACTGCAAAGGAAGCTAAAGCACAAAGCTCTATTTCTAGTGCACAGAGGTCAGAGGCAGATAGTCAAGAAGTCATTAGGCCAGCAAAGTTCCATGTTTGTGGAATGTTTACCCTGTCCCCTACTTTTGGGATCTCTTCTGCCACACCCGAGTTTGTGAGCTCCTCAGAATTTCCAATTCCAGATATGTATTCCCAGATTTTTTTCCTCTTCTCCTCTCACTGTGTCTTATTTGGGGTGATAGTAATGTCAAGGCATTGTGGTGGATGGCAGTGGAAGATTGTTATGTGGCACGTGTTCGCATATATATTAGACTCATTTTCCGTTTTGCCATTTGAAATATTGAATCTCTGACACTAACCCATAGCCTACTAGAGTCTGACTACTTATCGTAACATCGATAAAAATAATCTAAAGGAATAGAAGTAGAGGCATTTGATAGGAGGCATGGTGTATACTTGGAATTGCCTTTTGCTTCATCAGAGATACATATTATGAAACCTGTCACACATTTTTCTCCTTTTATTTCTCCATGAATTTTCAAAATGAACAAATATGTAACTTCCTGACTCCCTGTCTCTGTCGCCTGGGTCACGATGTATACTCTTATATGCACATATATAATCCTACTGCCCTCACAGGTATATTCATGAGAGTACTCTGATTTTGGAAAATACAAATTTCATGAAGAGATCACTGCCCCACCAGTACACTGAGGTCACTGAAAATTCCAGCTGTGGTGAGCTTATACTTCAACAAGTTGATCCATGGAACAATGTAGAGGAAAATGAATATTCTGGGTACATGTGTGATGGATATATATCCCCTTATGAGTTTCGATTGGCATACGTACTATTACATTTTAATAGATTAAATATATAGTATGGATTTGCAAACATGAAATATATGTGTCATATACTACCTTGATTCTTTCATGTCCATCTGGGTGGATTGATAATCAACTATTCACAAGATATTTCTCAGAAGTATTCATTTTCTTGACATACACATTAGTTTCTGAATACTCAAAATGAACTTTCAGTGAATGTTGAGTACTAACCCTCATATTTCTACAGTAAGTGACCCAGTTGAACATCCATGAAAGTATATTCATATGGGACATGATGTGTATTTCGAAGTAAATTTTCATTCAAAATTGTTAAATTCCTATTTCTTCAGAAATGATACATCCAGGATGTATCATTTCATCCAATAATCACAAATTGATATGCATATGATTCACTTACATTCACTCCCTGTATCAGATCCCATGTATTTCTCCATGTTGCTTTACTTGCTCTTTCATGAGATTTCTTTATAACACATTACTTTTGAATTCCATCAACATTTTCGAAGCAACACTCACAGTTTGGTATAAACAGTAACCCTAATATTACCACTAGATGTATAACTACTTGGACTGGATGTTTGTATGTGAATACCAGATTGCATGTATTTTTCAAAATATCAATTCAATCCATTATTTAAAATAGGAACCTGTTATATTTTTTATTCACCGTATGGTGTCTTCATGCATCATCTCTATATACGTAGACCCAGGGTACACCTATTTTTATCCCCAAACTCTAAACGATAGGGTTTCAAAACATGCTCCCAGAAATGGTGGGAGGAATACACTTGTCACCTGCTCCGTGTCTTCCTTTCATCACATCATCTTCTGGACAAAAAATGCAAAACTCACACTTATCTTATGATTTTTCCGAAGCCTAATTTTAATGTGAGCATGGATTACTAAAATCATCTACTTCTGCCTTGCCTATTGTTTTCAAATTTCAATCCTATGGTGAGTATACACTTGTTTCTTCCTAGGATAGTGTATTCAACCATCCCCCCTGTTGAAAATATCCCTGATCTTATCACTCATTTTGTACTTTGCCCCATCTCCTAACATCCCTATTGATATCTATTTCCCCAAGTGCCTTGTTGTGACTGACTCTTCTTGTGTGCTGACATTCCCATTTACACTCTAATAGAAATTCATTCGATTGCAAAAAGGGCCTTTTGCCCAAATCTTAAACTCACTCTTCTTCCTTCCCCTACACTGGAATCCTGCCTACTATCTCAATTTCACTGGAAGTTCTCTTTTCCATTCAGTAGTCCCAGGTACAAGATCTTATGCCATTGTAAATGGATTCAGAGGATTCACCTCTTGAGAACATAATTCAAAACTATGTATCCAAATGAAGGGCCCAACACCCTTGTGTGCTTCAGATCTTACCTAGTTTTCTATTATCATACTTACATTTCACCTTACATTCTTAAAATATCCCAGTTGCCCAATACCCGTATCCATCCAGCAGAATGACTCCTACACCCAATCGAACCTGATATGACCCTGAACCAGACTCTGTTCCCTCAATCTATCTTCACATAACAGCAGGTCCTGAGTTGATCTTGCCATACAGGTATGTAGGGAATCCTCCATCTGCTGAGAAGCTCAAAGGTAGATGCAGAAATGATCCCTGGAGCAAATGTAGGCAGCTAGGTAGGACCTGTGAGGTCTAAAGTCATCTTCCATGGCCAACAACCCAGTCAGGATGAAGGGCTGTGGCTGAATCAGCCTCTCTCTTCTCAATGCAGGGAAGATGGACACAACCAGGCCTGGGTGGGTTCCTGATCCCGGGCTCCTAGGGTATATAGGCCTTTATGACTTGTGAAAATGTCACAGGAAGGTGGGGCAGCCTCCATCTCATGGGACCCTTGGAAACAACTGTTAGGACAAAGTGGTTGCCAAGGCAGTGACGTCATTCTCGTCCCTGAAGGAAGTGACCTCACCTCACTTCCTTGGTGATGGAACTCTCTGAACTTGGGATCCAGGAGTCGAGGCACCCAGAGGCAGTTCCAGTCCCAGTGGGCTCACTTGTTTTTCTGGACCAAGGCCAGAGTCATTCTTTCTTGGCACCTGGTGATGTGTTGATAGCCAAATGCCTTGAATGGTCTCAACAGGGGCGTTTCCTGAGAAAGAAGTGTTGGCTCATTGCTGGCTCCTGACAACTACACAGATATGGCCAAGGAGACCAGAGCTGAGACAGGACAGGCCACTGCTGTGGAACATATTTTGACCCACCAGTCAGAGGGCAGGGTGGATAGATGCAGACCAAATACAGGGGTGGTTTGTGTGTCTTAGTGGGTGTGTGTTTCAATTTGGCGTTTTGTCTCATGTTCTGAGAACATGAAGGAAAAACGTTTTTGTTGTTGTTGTTGTTGTTGTTGGTGGTGGTGGTGGTGGTGGTTGGTTTGAAATGGACTGTTAACTAGTGTGTCTTTCTATGCCAGTGGATCCCACTGGGTTTGTGGTTAAAGAGAGTAGAGAGAAGAATGCAGCCGTGAATGTTTTCTGTCTAGTGGAAATCTTTGCAGGGCTCCTCATGGCCTATTGATGAATGGACTGCTGCTTGCCTTGCAGATGGGCAACACCTACCAAGATCCTAAGTTCCTGTATTCTTCCTGAATTTTGGCCACTGTCTGAAGGGGTTCGTGTTTTTGTGTCCAAGATGGGTTACCACCTTCAAGCTCTGTGACATGGCCATGGATTGGATTGCTGATGGGAACGCCAAGCATCTCAGAAAAGTCAAAAATTAGCATGACTGGTAAGGATCTCTCTGGAGAATCCCTGCTTGCTTAGATAGCCACCCAAGTTGCATGATTAGGAGCTGTCAGTGCCACAGTGTTCAATTCAAGGAAAGTTTTTCTCCAGGCTTCTTTCCTCCCTATTGTTCTGTTCCCCTGAATGTCAGGGAGGTGTTTGCCTTAGGGCACTCCTTTGGGGATCCTCAAGAAAACAGTTTCAAATGGAAATGAAGAGGCCCCATCAGTGCCTTTTAGGTAAAGTGCTTTGTAAAAGCTGTGTCCGAATCAGACTCTTGGCCCTGTGTGTGGCTGTGAATTACATTCTCAGCACCCCAGGAAACTCAAGAAAAATCCCATGTGTCCATCCAAATCTCAAAGGATGAAAAAGAAGTGTAATATTGGATGAAGTCTCTTGCCTTCCTCTGGTGAGGCTCCTGACCCCGATGAAGTAAGAACAGGGATCCTCTGGGTCAAATGAGTTGTTGCAAGCCCTCCAGTAACTAGCACACAGGTGTTTGGGTGTTTTCATGAGTCCAGTACACATAAAGAATCTACCCCTGGCAGGCAGGAGGCCTCGAATTTGAGAAGCAGAGCAGTATTAACTACAGGCCCATTTTATCTATCCTGTTTCTCAGGAAGGGTGTCCAGGCCACCATGACGTTTGGCACATGATGGGCATGAGAGCTTACTTTGCACACCATCTTAGACTGCTCCCCCTAAGGAAACCCCCAGCCAGAATGTTATGATGCGTGTCTGTATGGAAGAAGATGAGGGCCACGTGGGAGTGTTTTGGTTAGAATAGTGGTCTTTTGTGTGGTGGTTGGAAAAGATGAGTGGGTCCACCTCAGCTTGAACTCTGGTGTGATGCCATTAGAGACTCAGTTCTGGAACTGATCTCAGAGAACTCTTGCCATGAATCGTGTTGGGATTTTACAAGGCCAGGCATTAGAGGAGCCTTTGGAAACTGAGGTCTAGGCCGAGGGTGGCTTTCTCCACAGCACTGGGAATCTCAGCCAGGATTTCACATGAGTTTGCTGTTAAAGCCTTTTCAGCTATAGTTGAGAGCCAACACTCACATGGACCTCTTATTTTAGACCCCCAATGGGCCTGGATCCCTGTGACCTTTCGCCACTCCTTGAAAAGCCTTGCCTGCATGCGATCTCCAGAGCTTTTACCGAAAGGAGATTCCTCGACCCTCAATGGCTCCCGAATGAATCAAAACCCACAGTGCCACCTTCTTCATTCTTGAAATATGGCTAGGCCAATAACATGAAGGTTTTGAGAATCCCATGACCAGAAATCCCTGGAGAACCTTTAGATCTCCTGTTGCTCACCATGACTGAACCGGCCAGTGCCGTTTTTGACTGAGTGGAATTCATGATCATGGTGAAGAACAGAGATGCCAGTGAGTAGGAGCCAGCAGGGAACTGGGCCTGGAGCAATGGAGTGCAGGTGTGTGACCAACATCTGTGGTGAGCCCCTGTGGTTCTGTCATTGGCTTCCCAATGACATGTGACTGACAAGGTGCAGCCAGCAGACCCTAAAATATAAAGGCATGTTGTTGTGGGGAGAGGATCTGGTGCGATGCTCAGAATCAAGTGGCTACGCTCAAGTGGGAAAGATATATGGGGTAGCAGCCCGGTTTGTGTTTTTTCCTTCAGACCCTGACTCACCCCACGTGACGGAGCTCCCTCCAGCACTGTGTCCCGGTTGACCTTTATGTATTTCACAAACAAACACCAAATTTCCAGGGAAGCTGCAAGAAATGCCATGAAAACTGGAGGGTGAGCCAAAGGCTTCACAATCCACCCAGGGAGACACTCATACCCCAATGGCCACAGTTACCTACAAAGAGAGGATTCAGCTCTGCTGCCTCCTGTTCGCATTGGAAAATATGAAAGCATGTCCTCCTGTTCACATAGACTGAGACCAAGCTTTCCTGGTCTCACTGCAAAGGAAGCTAAAGCACAAAGCTCTATTTCTAGTGCACAGAGGTCAGAGGCAGATAGTCAAGAAGTCATTAGGCCAGCAAAGTTCCATGTTTGTGGAATGTTTACCCTGTCCCCTACTTTTGGGATCTCTTCTGCCACACCCGAGTTTGTGAGCTCCTCAGAATTTCCAATTCCAGATATGTATTCCCAGATTTTTTTCCTCTTCTCCTCTCACTGTGTCTTATTTGGGGTGATAGTAATGTCAAGGCATTGTGGTGGATGGCAGTGGAAGATTGTTATGTGGCACGTTTTCGCATATATATTAGACTCATTTTCCGTTTTGCCATTTGAAATATTGAATCTCTGACACTAACCCATAGCCTACTAGAGTCTGACTACTTATCGTAACATCGATAAAAATAATCTAAAGGAATAGAAGTAGAGGCATTTGATAGGAGGCATGGTGTATACTTGGAATTGCCTTTTGCTTCATCAGAGATACATATTATGAAACCTGTCACACATTTTTCTCCTTTTATTTCTCCATGAATTTTCAAAATGAACAAATATGTAACTTCCTGACTCCCTGTCTCTGTCGCCTGGGTCATGATGTATACTCTTATATGCACATATATAATCCTACTGCCCTCACAGGTATATTCTTGAGAGTACTCTGATTTTGGAAAATACAAATTTCATGAAGAGATCACTGCCCCCCAGTACACTGAGGTCACTGAAAATTCCAGCTGTGGTGAGCTTATACTTCAACAAGTTGATCCATGGAACAATGTAGAGGAAAATGAATATTCTGGGTACATGTGTGATGGATATATATCCCCTTATGAGTTTCGATTGGCATACGTACTATTACATTTTAATAGATTAAATATATAGTATGGATTTGCAAACATGAAATATATGTGTCATATACTACCTTGATTCTTTCATGTCCATCTGGGTGGATTGATAATCAACTATTCACAAGTTATTTCTCAGAAATATTCATTTTCTTGACATACACATTAGTTTCTGAATACTCAAATTGAACTTCAGTGAATGTTGAGTATTAACCCTCATATTTCTACAGTAAGTGACCCAGTTGAACATCCATGAAAGTATATTCATATGGGACATGATGTGTATTTTGAAGTAAATTTTCATTCAAAATTGTTAAATTCCTATTTCTTCAGAAATGATACATCCAGGATGTATCATTTCATCCAATAAGCACAAATTGATATGCATATGATTCACTTACATTCACTCCCTGTATCAGATCCCATGTATTTCTCCATGTTGCTTTACTTGCTCTTTCATGAGATTTCTTTATAACACATTACTTTTGAATTCCATCAACATTTTCGAAGCAACACTCACAGTTTGGTATAAACAGTAACCCTAATATTACCACTAGATGTATAACTACTTGGACTGGATGTTTGTATGTGAATACCAGATTGCATGTATTTTTTAAAATATCAATTCAATCCATTATTTAAAATAGGAACCTGTTATATTTTTTATTCACCGTATGGTGTCTTCATGCATCATCTCTATATACGTAGACCCAGGGTACACCTATTTTTATCCCCAAACTCTAAACGATCGGGTTTCAAAACATGCTCCCAGAAATGGTGGGAGGAATACACATGTCACCTGCTCCGTGTCTTCCTTTCATCACATCATCTTCTGGACAAAAAATGCAAAACTCACACTTATCTTATGATTTTTCCGAAGCCTAATTTTAATGTGAGCATGGATTACTAAAATCATCTACTTCTGCGTTGCCTATTGTTTTCAAATTTCAATCCTATGGTCAGTATACACTTGTTTCTTCCTAGGATAGTGTATTCAACCATCCCCCCTGTTGAAAATATCCCTGATCTTATCACTCATTTTGTACTTTGCCCCATCTCCTAACATCCCTATTGATATCTATTTCCCCAAGTGCCTTGTTGTGACTGACTCTTCTTGTGTGCTGACATTCCCATTTACACTCTAATAGAAATTCATTCGATTGCAAAAAGGGCCTTTTGCCCAAATCTTAAACTCACTCTTCTTCCTTCCCCTACACTGGAATCCTGCCTACTATCTCAATTTCACTGGAAGTTCTCTTTTCCATTCAGTAGTCCCAGGTACAAGATCTTATGCCATTGTAAATGGATTCAGAGGATTCACCTCTTGAGAACATAATTCAAAACTATGTATCCAAATGAAGGGCCCAACACCCTTGTGTGCTTCAGATCTTACCTAGTTTTCTATTATCATACTTACATTTCACCTTACATTCTTAAAATATCCCAGTTGCCCAATACCCGTATCCATCCAGCAGAATGACTCCTACACCCAATCGAACCTGATATGACCCTGAACCAGACTCTGTTCCCTCAATCTATCTTCACATAACAGCAGGTCCTGAGTTGATCTTGCCATACAGGTATGTAGGGAATCCTCCATCTGCTGAGAAGCTCAAAGGTAGATGCAGAAATGATCCCTGGAGCAAATGTAGGCAGCTAGGTAGGACCTGTGAGGTCTAAAGTCATCTTCCATGGCCAACAACCCAGTCAGGATGAAGGGCTGTGGCTGAATCAGCCTCTCTCTTCTCAATGCAGGGAAGATGGACACAACCAGGCCTGGGTGGGTTCCTGATCCCGGGCTCCTAGGGTATATAGGCCTTTATGACTTGTGAAAATGTCACAGGAAGGTGGGGCAGCCTCCATCTCATGGGACCCTTGGAAACAACTGTTAGGACAAAGTGGTTGCCAAGGCAGTGACGTCATTCTCGTCCCTGAAGGAAGTGACCTCACCTCACTTCCTTGGTGATGGAACTCTCTGAACGTGGGATCCAGGAGTCGAGGCACCCAGAGGCAGTTCCAGTCCCAGTGGGCTCACTTGTTTTTCTGGACCAAGGCCAGAGTCATTCTTTCTTGGCACCTGGTGATGTGTTGATAGCCAAATGCCTTGAATGGTCTCAACAGGGGCGTTTCCTGAGAAAGAAGTGTTGGCTCATTGCTGGCTCCTGACAACTACACAGATATGGCCAAGGAGACCAGAGCTGAGACAGGACAGGCCACTGCTGTGGAACATATTTTGACCCACCAGTCAGAGGGCAGGGTGGATAGATGCAGACCAAATACAGGGGTGGTTTGTGTGTCTTAGTGGGTGTGTGTTTCAATTTGGCGTTTTGTCTCATGTTCTGAGAACATGAAGGAAAAACGTTTTTGTTGTTGTTGTTGTTGGTGGTGGTGGTGGTGGTGGTGGTGGTTGGTTTGAAATGGACTGTTAACTAGTGTGTCTTTCTATGCCAGTGGATCCCACTGGGTTTGTGGTTAAAGAGAGTAGAGAGAAGAATGCAGCCGTGAATGTTTTGTGTCTAGTGGAAATCTTTGCAGGGCTCCTCATGGCCTATTGATGAATGGACTGCTGCTTGCCTTGCAGATGGGCAACACCTACCAAGATCCTAAGTTCCTGTATTCTTCCTGAATTTTGGCCACTGTCTGAAGGGGTTCGTGTTTTTGTGTCCAAGATGGGTTACCACCTTCAAGCTCTGTGACATGGCCATGGATTGGATTGCTGATGGGAACGCCAAGCATCTCAGAAAAGTCAAAAATTAGCAGGACTGGTAAGGATCTCTCTGGAGAATCCCTGCTTGCTTAGATAGCCACCCAAGTTGCATGATTAGGAGCTGTCAGTGCCACAGTGTTCAATTCAAGGAAAGTTTTTCTCCAGGCTTCTTTCCTCCCTATTGTTCTGTTCCCCTGAATGTCAGGGAGGTGTTTGCCTTAGGGCACTCCTTTGGGGATCCTCAAGAAAACAGTTTCAAATGGAAATGAAGAGGCCCCATCAGTGCCTTTTAGGTAAAGTGCTTTGTAAAAGCTGTGTCCGAATCAGACTCTTGGCCCTGTGTGTGGCTGTGAATTACATTCTCAGCACCCCAGGAAACTCAAGAAAAATCCCATGTGTCCATCCAAATCTCAAAGGATGAAAAAGAAGTGTAATATTGGATGAAGTCTCTTGCCTTCCTCTGGTGAGGCTCCTGACCCCGATGAAGTAAGAACAGGGATCCTCTGGGTCAAATGAGTTGTTGCAAGCCCTCCAGTAACTAGCACACAGGTGTTTGGGTGTTTTCATGAGTCCAGTACACATAAAGAATCTACCCCTGGCAGGCAGGAGGCCTCGAATTTGAGAAGCAGAGCAGTATTAACTACAGGCCCATTTTATCTATCCTGTTTCTCAGGAAGGGTGTCCAGGCCACCATGACGTTTGGCACATGATGGGCATGAGAGCTTACTTTGCACACCATCTTAGACTGCTCCCCCTAAGGAAACCCCCAGCCAGAATGTTATGATGCGTGTCTGTATGGAAGAAGATGAGGGCCACGTGGGAGTGTTTTTGTTAGAATAGTGGTCTTTTGTGTGGTGGTTGGAAAAGATGAGTGGGTCCACCTCAGCTTGAACTCTGGTGTGATGCCATTAGAGACTCAGTTCTGGAACTGATCTCAGAGAACTCTTGCCATGAATCGTGTTGGGATTTTACAAGGCCAGGCATTAGAGGAGCCTTTGGAAACTGAGGTCTAGGCCGAGGGTGGCTTTCTCCACAGCACTGGGAATCTCAGCCAGGATTTCACATGAGTTTGCTGTTAAAGCCTTTTCAGCTATAGTTGAGAGCCAACACTCACATGGACCTCTTATTTTAGACCCCCAATGGGCCTGGATCCCTGTGACCTTTCGCCACTCCTTGAAAAGCCTTGCCTGCATGCGATCTCCAGAGCTTTTACCGAAAGGAGATTCCTCGACCCTCAATGGCTCCCGAATGAATCAAAACCCACAGTGCCACCTTCTTCATTCTTGAAATATGGCTAGGCCAATAACATGAAGGTTTTGAGAATCCCATGACCAGAAATCCCTGGAGAACCTTTAGATCTCCTGTTGCTCACCATGACTGAACCGGCCAGTGCCCTTTTTGACTGAGTGGAATTCATGATCATGGTGAAGAACAGAGATGCCAGTGAGTAGGAGCCAGCAGGGAACTGGGCCTGGAGCAATGGAGTGCAGGTGTGTGACCAACATCTGTGGTGAGCCCCTGTGGTTCTGTCATTGGCTTCCCAATGACATGTGACTGACAAGGTGCAGCCAGCAGACCCTAAAATATAAAGGCATGTTGTTGTGGGGAGAGGATCTGGTGCGATGCTCAGAATCAAGTGGCTACGCTCAAGTGGGAAAGATATATGGGGTAGCAGCCCGGTTTGTGTTTTTTCCTTCAGACCCTGACTCACCCCACGTGACGGAGCTCCCTCCAGCACTGTGTCCCGGTTGACCTTTATGTATTTCAAAAACAAACACCAAATTTCCAGGGAAGCTGCAAGAAATGCCATGAAAACTGGAGGGTGAGCCAAAGGCTTCACAATCCACCCAGGGAGACACTCATACCCCAATGGCCACAGTTACCTACAAAGAGAGGATTCAGCTCTGCTGCCTCCTGTTCGCATTGGAAAATATGAAAGCATGTCCTCCTGTTCACATAGACTGAGACCAAGCTTTCCTGGTCTCACTGCAAAGGAAGCTAAAGCACAAAGCTCTATTTCTAGTGCACAGAGGTCAGAGGCAGATAGTCAAGAAGTCATTAGGCCAGCAAAGTTCCATGTTTGTGGAATGTTTACCCTGTCCCCTACTTTTGGGATCTCTTCTGCCACACCCGAGTTTGTGAGCTCCTCAGAATTTCCAATTCCAGATATGTATTCCCAGATTTTTTTCCTCTTCTCCTCTCACTGTGTCTTATTTGGGGTGATAGTAATGTCAAGGCATTGTGGTGGATGGCAGTGGAAGATTGTTATGTGGCACGTGTTCGCATATATATTAGACTCATTTTCCGTTTTGCCATTTGAAATATTGAATCTCTGACACTAACCCATAGCCTACTAGAGTCTGACTACTTATCGTAACATCGATAAAAATAATCTAAAGGAATAGAAGTAGAGGCATTTGATAGGAGGCATGGTGTATACTTGGAATTGCCTTTTGCTTCATCAGAGATACATATTATGAAACCTGTCACACATTTTTCTCCTTTTATTTCTCCATGAATTTTCAAAATGAACAAATATGTAACTTCCTGACTCCCTGTCTCTGTCGCCTGGGTCACGATGTATACTCTTATATGCACATATATAATCCTACTGCCCTCACAGGTATATTCTTGAGAGTACTCTGATTTTGGAAAATACAAATTTCATGAAGAGATCACTGCCCCCCAGTACACTGAGGTCACTGAAAATTCCAGCTGTGGTGAGCTTATACTTCAACAAGTTGATCCATGGAACAATGTAGAGGAAAATGAATATTCTGGGTACATGTGTGATGGATATATATCCCCTTATGAGTTTCGATTGGCATACGTACTATTACATTTTAATAGATTAAATATATAGTATGGATTTGCAAACATGAAATATATGTGTCATATACTACCTTGATTCTTTCATGTCCATCTGGGTGGATTGATAATCAACTATTCACAAGATATTTCTCAGAAATATTCATTTTCTTGACATACACATTAGTTTCTGAATACTCAAAATGAACTTCAGTGAATGTTGAGTACTAACCCTCATATTTCTACAGTAAGTGACCCAGTTGAACATCCATGAAAGTATATTCATATGGGACATGATGTGTATTTTGAAGTAAATTTTCATTCAAAATTGTTAAATTCCTATTTCTTCAGAAATGATACATCCAGGATGTATCATTTCATCCAATAATCACAAATTGATATGCATATGATTCACTTACATTCACTCCCTGTATCAGATCCCATGTATTTCTCCATGTTGCTTTACTTGCTCTTTCATGAGATTTCTTTATAACACATTACTTTTGAATTCCATCAACATTTTCGAAGCAACACTCACAGTTTGGTATAAACAGTAACCCTAATATTACCACTAGATGTATAACTACTTGGACTGGATGTTTGTATGTGAATACCAGATTGCATGTATTTTTTAAAATATCAATTCAATCCATTATTTAAAATAGGAACCTGTTATATTTTTTATTCACCGTATGGTGTCTTCATGCATCATCTCTATATACGTAGACCCAGGGTACACCTATTTTTATCCCCAAACTCTAAACGATAGGGTTTCAAAACATGCTCCCAGAAATGGTGGGAGGAATACACATGTCACCTGCTCCGTGTCTTCCTTTCATCACATCATCTTCTGGACAAAAAATGCAAAACTCACACTTATCTTATGATTTTTCCGAAGCCTAATTTTAATGTGAGCATGGATTACTAAAATCATCTACTTCTGCGTTGCCTATTGTTTTCAAATTTCAATCCTATGGTCAGTATACACTTGTTTCTTCCTAGGATAGTGTATTCAACCATCCCCCCTGTTGAAAATATCCCTGATCTTATCACTCATTTTGTACTTTGCCCCATCTCCTAACATCCCTATTGATATCTATTTCCCCAAGTGCCTTGTTGTGACTGACTCTTCTTGTGTGCTGACATTCCCATTTACACTCTAATAGAAATTCATTCGATTGCAAAAAGGGCCTTTTGCCCAAATCTTAAACTCACTCTTCTTCCTTCCCCTACCCTGGAATCCTGCCTACTATCTCAATTTCACTGGAAGTTCTCTTTTCCATTCAGTAGTCCCAGGTACAAGATCTTATGCCATTGTAAATGGATTCAGAGGATTCACCTCTTGAGAACATAATTCAAAACTATGTATCCAAATGAAGGGCCCAACACCCTTGTGTGCTTCAGATCTTACCTAGTTTTCTATTATCATACTTACATTTCACCTTACATTCTTAAAATATCCCAGTTGCCCAATACCCGTATCCATCCAGCAGAATGACTCCTACACCCAATCGAACCTGATATGACCCTGAACCAGACTCTGTTCCCTCAATCTATCTTCACATAACAGCAGGTCCTGAGTTGATCTTGCCATACAGGTATGTAGGGAATCCTCCATCTGCTGAGAAGCTCAAAGGTAGATGCAGAAATGATCCCTGGAGCAAATGTAGGCAGCTAGGTAGGACCTGTGAGGTCTAAAGTCATCTTCCATGGCCAACAACCCAGTCAGGATGAAGGGCTGTGGCTGAATCAGCCTCTCTCTTCTCAATGCAGGGAAGATGGACACAACCAGGCCTGGGTGGGTTCCTGATCCCGGGCTCCTAGGGTATATAGGCCTTTATGACTTGTGAAAATGTCACAGGAAGGTGGGGCAGCCTCCATCTCATGGGACCCTTGGAAACAACTGTTAGGACAAAGTGGTTGCCAAGGCAGTGACGTCATTCTCGTCCCTGAAGGAAGTGACCTCACCTCACTTCCTTGGTGATGGAACTCTCTGAACGTGGGATCCAGGAGTCGAGGCACCCAGAGGCAGTTCCAGTCCCAGTGGGCTCACTTGTTTTTCTGGACCAAGGCCAGAGTCATTCTTTCTTGGCACCTGGTGATGTGTTGATAGCCAAATGCCTTGAATGGTCTCAACAGGGGCGTTTCCTGAGAAAGAAGTGTTGGCTCATTGCTGGCTCCTGACAACTACACAGATATGGCCAAGGAGACCAGAGCTGAGACAGGACAGGCCACTGCTGTGGAACATATTTTGACCCACCAGTCAGAGGGCAGGGTGGATAGATGCAGACCAAATACAGGGGTGGTTTGTGTGTCTTAGTGGGTGTGTGTTTCAATTTGGCGTTTTGTCTCATGTTCTGAGAACATGAAGGAAAAACGTTTTTGTTGTTGTTGTTGTTGTTGGTGGTGGTGGTGGTGGTGGTGGTTGGTTTGAAATGGACTGTTAACTAGTGTGTCTTTCTATGCCAGTGGATCCCACTGGGTTTGTGGTTAAAGAGAGTAGAGAGAAGAATGCAGCCGTGAATGTTTTCTGTCTAGTGGAAATCTTTGCAGGGCTCCTCATGGCCTATTGATGAATGGACTGCTGCTTGCCTTGCAGATGGGCAACACCTACCAAGATCCTAAGTTCCTGTATTCTTCCTGAATTTTGGCCACTGTCTGAAGGGGTTCGTGTTTTTGTGTCCAAGATGGGTTACCACCTTCAAGCTCTGTGACATGGCCATGGATTGGATTGCTGATGGGAACGCCAAGCATCTCAGAAAAGTCAAAAATTAGCAGGACTGGTAAGGATCTCTCTGGAGAATCCCTGCTTGCTTAGATAGCCACCCAAGTTGCATGATTAGGAGCTGTCAGTGCCACAGTGTTCAATTCAAGGAAAGTTTTTCTCCAGGCTTCTTTCCTCCCTATTGTTCTGTTCCCCTGAATGTCAGGGAGGTGTTTGCCTTAGGGCACTCCTTTGGGGATCCTCAAGAAAACAGTTTCAAATGGAAATGAAGAGGCCCCATCAGTGCCTTTTAGGTAAAGTGCTTTGTAAAAGCTGTGTCCGAATCAGACTCTTGGCCCTGTGTGTGGCTGTGAATTACATTCTCAGCACCCCAGGAAACTCAAGAAAAATCCCATGTGTCCATCCAAATCTCAAAGGATGAAAAAGAAGTGTAATATTGGATGAAGTCTCTTGCCTTCCTCTGGTGAGGCTCCTGACCCCGATGAAGTAAGAACAGGGATCCTCTGGGTCAAATGAGTTGTTGCAAGCCCTCCAGTAACTAGCACACAGGTGTTTGGGTGTTTTCATGAGTCCAGTACACATAAAGAATCTACCCCTGGCAGGCAGGAGGCCTCGAATTTGAGAAGCAGAGCAGTATTAACTACAGGCCCATTTTATCTATCCTGTTTCTCAGGAAGGGTGTCCAGGCCACCATGACGTTTGGCACATGATGGGCATGAGAGCTTACTTTGCACACCATCTTAGACTGCTCCCCCTAAGGAAACCCCCAGCCAGAATGTTATGATGCGTGTCTGTATGGAAGAAGATGAGGGCCACGTGGGAGTGTTTTTGTTAGAATAGTGGTCTTTTGTGTGGTGGTTGGAAAAGATGAGTGGGTCCACCTCAGCTTGAACTCTGGTGTGATGCCATTAGAGACTCAGTTCTGGAACTGATCTCAGAGAACTCTTGCCATGAATCGTGTTGGGATTTTACAAGGCCAGGCATTAGAGGAGCCTTTGGAAACTGAGGTCTAGGCCGAGGGTGGCTTTCTCCACAGCACTGGGAATCTCAGCCAGGATTTCACATGAGTTTGCTGTTAAAGCCTTTTCAGCTATAGTTGAGAGCCAACACTCACATGGACCTCTTATTTTAGACCCCCAATGGGCCTGGATCCCTGTGACCTTTCGCCACTCCTTGAAAAGCCTTGCCTGCATGCGATCTCCAGAGCTTTTACCGAAAGGAGATTCCTCGACCCTCAATGGCTCCCGAATGAATCAAAACCCACAGTGCCACCTTCTTCATTCTTGAAATATGGCTAGGCCAATAACATGAAGGTTTTGAGAATCCCATGACCAGAAATCCCTGGAGAACCTTTAGATCTCCTGTTGCTCACCATGACTGAACCGGCCAGTGCCCTTTTTGACTGAGTGGAATTCATGATCATGGTGAAGAACAGAGATGCCAGTGAGTAGGAGCCAGCAGGGAACTGGGCCTGGAGCAATGGAGTGCAGGTGTGTGACCAACATCTGTGGTGAGCCCCTGTGGTTCTGTCATTGGCTTCCCAATGACATGTGACTGACAAGGTGCAGCCAGCAGACCCTAAAATATAAAGGCATGTTGTTGTGGGGAGAGGATCTGGTGCGATGCTCAGAATCAAGTGGCTACGCTCAAGTGGGAAAGATATATGGGGTAGCAGCCCGGTTTGTGTTTTTTCCTTCAGACCCTGACTCACCCCACGTGACGGAGCTCCCTCCAGCACTGTGTCCCGGTTGACCTTTATGTATTTCAAAAACAAACACCAAATTTCCAGGGAAGCTGCAAGAAATGCCATGAAAACTGGAGGGTGAGCCAAAGGCTTCACAATCCACCCAGGGAGACACTCATACCCCAATGGCCACAGTTACCTACAAAGAGAGGATTCAGCTCTGCTGCCTCCTGTTCGCATTGGAAAATATGAAAGCATGTCCTCCTGTTCACATAGACTGAGACCAAGCTTTCCTGGTCTCACTGCAAAGGAAGCTAAAGCACAAAGCTCTATTTCTAGTGCACAGAGGTCAGAGGCAGATAGTCAAGAAGTCATTAGGCCAGCAAAGTTCCATGTTTGTGGAATGTTTACCCTGTCCCCTACTTTTGGGATCTCTTCTGCCACACCCGAGTTTGTGAGCTCCTCAGAATTTCCAATTCCAGATATGTATTCCCAGATTTTTTTCCTCTTCTCCTCTCACTGTGTCTTATTTGGGGTGATAGTAATGTCAAGGCATTGTGGTGGATGGCAGTGGAAGATTGTTATGTGGCACGTGTTCGCATATATATTAGACTCATTTTCCGTTTTGCCATTTGAAATATTGAATCTCTGACACTAACCCATAGCCTACTAGAGTCTGACTACTTATCGTAACATCGATAAAAATAATCTAAAGGAATAGAAGTAGAGGCATTTGATAGGAGGCATGGTGTATACTTGGAATTGCCTTTTGCTTCATCAGAGATACATATTATGAAACCTGTCACACATTTTTCTCCTTTTATTTCTCCATGAATTTTCAAAATGAACAAATATGTAACTTCCTGACTCCCTGTCTCTGTCGCCTGGGTCACGATGTATACTCTTATATGCACATATATAATCCTACTGCCCTCACAGGTATATTCTTGAGAGTACTCTGATTTTGGAAAATACAAATTTCATGAAGAGATCACTGCCCCCCAGTACACTGAGGTCACTGAAAATTCCAGCTGTGGTGAGCTTATACTTCAACAAGTTGATCCATGGAACAATGTAGAGGAAAATGAATATTCTGGGTACATGTGTGATGGATATATATCCCCTTATGAGTTTCGATTGGCATACGTACTATTACATTTTAATAGATTAAATATATAGTATGGATTTGCAAACATGAAATATATGTGTCATATACTACCTTGATTCTTTCATGTCCATCTGGGTGGATTGATAATCAACTATTCACAAGATATTTCTCAGAAATATTCATTTTCTTGACATACACATTAGTTTCTGAATACTCAAAATGAACTTCAGTGAATGTTGAGTACTAACCCTCATATTTCTACAGTAAGTGACCCAGTTGAACATCCATGAAAGTATATTCATATGGGACATGATGTGTATTTTGAAGTAAATTTTCATTCAAAATTGTTAAATTCCTATTTCTTCAGAAATGATACATCCAGGATGTATCATTTCATCCAATAATCACAAATTGATATGCATATGATTCACTTACATTCACTCCCTGTATCAGATCCCATGTATTTCTCCATGTTGCTTTACTTGCTCTTTCATGAGATTTCTTTATAACACATTACTTTTGAATTCCATCAACATTTTCGAAGCAACACTCACAGTTTGGTATAAACAGTAACCCTAATATTACCACTAGATGTATAACTACTTGGACTGGATGTTTGTATGTGAATACCAGATTGCATGTATTTTTTAAAATATCAATTCAATCCATTATTTAAAATAGGAACCTGTTATATTTTTTATTCACCGTATGGTGTCTTCATGCATCATCTCTATATACGTAGACCCAGGGTACACCTATTTTTATCCCCAAACTCTAAACGATAGGGTTTCAAAACATGCTCCCAGAAATGGTGGGAGGAATACACATGTCACCTGCTCCGTGTCTTCCTTTCATCACATCATCTTCTGGACAAAAAATGCAAAACTCACACTTATCTTATGATTTTTCCGAAGCCTAATTTTAATGTGAGCATGGATTACTAAAATCATCTACTTCTGCGTTGCCTATTGTTTTCAAATTTCAATCCTATGGTCAGTATACACTTGTTTCTTCCTAGGATAGTGTATTCAACCATCCCCCCTGTTGAAAATATCCCTGATCTTATCACTCATTTTGTACTTTGCCCCATCTCCTAACATCCCTATTGATATCTATTTCCCCAAGTGCCTTGTTGTGACTGACTCTTCTTGTGTGCTGACATTCCCATTTACACTCTAATAGAAATTCATTCGATTGCAAAAAGGGCCTTTTGCCCAAATCTTAAACTCACTCTTCTTCCTTCCCCTACACTGGAATCCTGCCTACTATCTCAATTTCACTGGAAGTTCTCTTTTCCATTCAGTAGTCCCAGGTACAAGATCTTATGCCATTGTAAATGGATTCAGAGGATTCACCTCTTGAGAACATAATTCAAAACTATGTATCCAAATGAAGGGCCCAACACCCTTGTGTGCTTCAGATCTTACCTAGTTTTCTATTATCATACTTACATTTCACCTTACATTCTTAAAATATCCCAGTTGCCCAATACCCGTATCCATCCAGCAGAATGACTCCTACACCCAATCGAACCTGATATGACCCTGAACCAGACTCTGTTCCCTCAATCTATCTTCACATAACAGCAGGTCCTGAGTTGATCTTGCCATACAGGTATGTAGGGAATCCTCCATCTGCTGAGAAGCTCAAAGGTAGATGCAGAAATGATCCCTGGAGCAAATGTAGGCAGCTAGGTAGGACCTGTGAGGTCTAAAGTCATCTTCCATGGCCAACAACCCAGTCAGGATGAAGGGCTGTGGCTGAATCAGCCTCTCTCTTCTCAATGCAGGGAAGATGGACACAACCAGGCCTGGGTGGGTTCCTGATCCCGGGCTCCTAGGGTATATAGGCCTTTATGACTTGTGAAAATGTCACAGGAAGGTGGGGCAGCCTCCATCTCATGGGACCCTTGGAAACAACTGTTAGGACAAAGTGGTTGCCAAGGCAGTGACGTCATTCTCGTCCCTGAAGGAAGTGACCTCACCTCACTTCCTTGGTGATGGAACTCTCTGAACTTGGGATCCAGGAGTCGAGGCACCCAGAGGCAGTTCCAGTCCCAGTGGGCTCACTTGTTTTTCTGGACCAAGGCCAGAGTCATTCTTTCTTGGCACCTGGTGATGTGTTGATAGCCAAATGCCTTGAATGGTCTCAACAGGGGCGTTTCCTGAGAAAGAAGTGTTGGCTCATTGCTGGCTCCTGACAACTACACAGATATGGCCAAGGAGACCAGAGCTGAGACAGGACAGGCCACTGCTGTGGAACATATTTTGACCCACCAGTCAGAGGGCAGGGTGGATAGATGCAGACCAAATACAGGGGTGGTTTGTGTGTCTTAGTGGGTGTGTGTTTCAATTTGGCGTTTTGTCTCATGTTCTGAGAACATGAAGGAAAAACGTTTTTGTTGTTGTTGTTGGTGGTGGTGGTGGTGGTGGTGGTGGTTGGTTTGAAATGGACTGTTAACTAGTGAGTCTTTCTATGCCAGTGGATCCCACTGGGTTTGTGGTTAAAGAGAGTAGAGAGAAGAATGCAGCCGTGAATGTTTTCTGTCTAGTGGAAATCTTTGCAGGGCTCCTCATGGCCTATTGATGAATGGACTGCTGCTTGCCTTGCAGATGGGCAACACCTACCAAGATCCTAAGTTCCTGTATTCTTCCTGAATTTTGGCCACTGTCTGAAGGGGTTCGTGTTTTTGTGTCCAAGATGGGTTACCACCTTCAAGCTCTGTGACATGGCCATGGATTGGATTGCTGATGGGAACGCCAAGCATCTCAGAAAAGTCAAAAATTAGCATGACAGGTAAGGATCTCTCTGGAGAATCCCTGCTTGCTTAGATAGCCACCCAAGTTGCATGATTAGGAGCTGTCAGTGCCACAGTGTTCAATTCAAGGAAAGTTTTTCTCCAGGCTTCTTTCCTCCCTATTGTTCTGTTCCCCTGAATGTCAGGGAGGTGTTTGCCTTAGGGCACTCCTTTGGGGATCCTCAAGAAAACAGTTTCAAATGGAAATGAAGAGGCCCCATCAGTGCCTTTTAGGTAAAGTGCTTTGTAAAAGCTGTGTCCGAATCAGACTCTTGGCCCTGTGTGTGGCTGTGAATTACATTCTCAGCACCCCAGGAAACTCAAGAAAAATCCCATGTGTCCATCCAAATCTCAAAGGATGAAAAAGAAGTGTAATATTGGATGAAGTCTCTTGCCTTCCTCTGGTGAGGCTCCTGACCCCGATGAAGTAAGAACAGGGATCCTCTGGGTCAAATGAGTTGTTGCAAGCCCTCCAGTAACTAGCACACAGGTGTTTGGGTGTTTTCATGAGTCCAGTACACATAAAGAATCTACCCCTGGCAGGCAGGAGGCCTCGAATTTGAGAAGCAGAGCAGTATTAACTACAGGCCCATTTTATCTATCCTGTTTCTCAGGAAGGGTGTCCAGGCCACCATGACGTTTGGCACATGATGGGCATGAGAGCTTACTTTGCACACCATCTTAGACTGCTCCCCCTAAGGAAACCCCCAGCCAGAATGTTATGATGCGTGTCTGTATGGAAGAAGATGAGGGCCACGTGGGAGTGTTTTTGTTAGAATAGTGGTCTTTTGTGTGGTGGTTGGAAAAGATGAGTGGGTCCACCTCAGCTTGAACTCTGGTGTGATGCCATTAGAGACTCAGTTCTGGAACTGATCTCAGAGAACTCTTGCCATGAATCGTGTTGGGATTTTACAAGGCCAGGCATTAGAGGAGCCTTTGGAAACTGAGGTCTAGGCCGAGGGTGGCTTTCTCCACAGCACTGGGAATCTCAGCCAGGATTTCACATGAGTTTGCTGTTAAAGCCTTTTCAGCTATAGTTGAGAGCCAACACTCACATTGACCTCTTATTTTAGACCCCCAATGGGCCTGGATCCCTGTGACCTTTCGCCACTCCTTGAAAAGCCTTGCCTGCATGCGATCTCCAGAGCTTTTACCGAAAGGAGATTCCTCGACCCTCAATGGCTCCCGAATGAATCAAAACCCACAGTGCCACCTTCTTCATTCTTGAAATATGGCTAGGCCAATAACATGAAGGTTTTGAGAATCCCATGACCAGAAATCCCTGGAGAACCTTTAGATCTCCTGTTGCTCATCATGACTGAACCGGCCAGTGCCGTTTTTGACTGAGTGGAATTCATGATCATGGTGAAGAACAGAGATGCCAGTGAGTAGGAGCCAGCAGGGAACTGGGCCTGGAGCAATGGAGTGCAGGTGTGTGACCAACATCTGTGGTGAGCCCCTGTGGTTCTGTCATTGGCTTCCCAATGACATGTGACTGACAAGGTGCAGCCAGCAGACCCTAAAATATAAAGGCATGTTGTTGTGGGGAGAGGATCTGGTGCGATGCTCAGAATCAAGTCGCTACGCTCAAGTGGGAAAGATATATGGGGTAGCAGCCCGGTTTGTGTTTTTTCCTTCAGACCCTGACTCACCCCACGTGACGGAGCTCCCTCCAGCACTGTGTCCCGGTTGTCCTTTATGTATTTCAAAAACAAACACCAAATTTCCAGGGAAGCTGCAAGAAACGCCATGAAAACTGGAGGGTGAGCCAAAGGCTTCACAATCCACCCAGGGAGACACTCATACCCCAATGGCCACAGTTACCTACAAAGAGAGGATTCAGCTCTGCTGCCTCCTGTTCGCATTGGAAAATATGAAAGCATGTCCTCCTGTTCACATAGACTGAGACCAAGCTTTCCTGGTCTCACTGCAAAGGAAGCTAAAGCACAAAGCTCTATTTCTAGTGCACAGAGGTCAGAGGCAGATAGTCAAGAAGTCATTAGGCCAGCAAAGTTCCATGTTTGTGGAATGTTTACCCTGTCCCCTACTTTTGGGATCTCTTCTGCCACACCTGAGTTTGTGAGCTCTTCAGAATTTCCAATTCCAGATATGTATTCCCAGATTTTTTTCCTCTTCTCCTCTCACTGTGTCTTATTTGGGGTGATAGTAATGTCAAGGCATTGTGGTGGATGGCAGTGGAAGATTGTTATGTGGCACGTGTTCGCATATATATTAGACTTATTTTCCGTTTTGCCATTTGAAATATTGAATCTCTGACACTAACCCATAGCCTACTAGAGTCTGACTACTTATCATAACATCGATAAAAATAATCTAAAGGAATAGAAGTAGAGGCATTTGATAGGAGGCATGGTGTATACTTGGAATTGCCTTTTGCCTCATCAGAGATACATATTATGAAACCTGTCACACATTTTTCTCCTTTTATTTCTCCATGAATTTTCAAAATGAACAAATATGTAACTTCCTGACTCCCTGTCTCTGTCGCCTGGGTCACGATGTATACTCTTATATGCACATATATAATCCTACTGCCCTCACAGGTATATTCTTGAGAGTACTCTGATTTTGGAAAATACAAATTTCATGAAGAGATCACTGCCCCCCAGTACACTGAGGTCACTGAAAATTCCAGCTGTGGTGAGCTTATACTTCAACAAGTTGATCCATGGAACAATGTAGAGGAAAATGAATATTCTGGGTACATGTGTGATGGATATATATCCCCTTATGAGTTTCGATTGGCATACGTACTATTACATTTTAATAGATTAAATATATAGTATGGATTTGCAAACATGAAATATATGTGTCATATACTACCTTGATTCTTTCATGTCCATCTGGGTGGATTGATAATCAACTATTCACAAGATATTTCTCAGAAATATTCATTTTCTTGACATACACATTAGTTTCTGAATACTCAAAATGAACTTCAGTGAATGTTGAGTACTAACCCTCATATTTCTACAGTAAGTGACCCAGTTGAACATCCATGAAAGTATATTCATATGGGACATGATGTGTATTTTGAAGTAAATTTTCATTCAAAATTGTTAAATTCCTATTTCTTCAGAAATGATACATCCAGGATGTATCATTTCATCCAATAATCACAAATTGATATGCATATGATTCACTTACATTCACTCCCTGTATCAGATCCCATGTATTTCTCCATGTTGCTTTACTTGCTCTTTCATGAGATTTCTTTATAACACATTACTTTTGAATTCCATCAACATTTTCGAAGCAACACTCACAGTTTGGTATAAACAGTAACCCTAATATTACCACTAGATGTATAACTACTTGGACTGGATGTTTGTATGTGAATACCAGATTGCATGTATTTTTTAAAATATCAATTCAATCCATTATTTAAAATAGGAACCTGTTATATTTTTTATTCACCGTATGGTGTCTTCATGCATCATCTCTATATACGTAGACCCAGGGTACACCTATTTTTATCCCCAAACTCTAAACGATAGGGTTTCAAAACATGCTCCCAGAAATGGTGGGAGGAATACACATGTCACCTGCTCCGTGTCTTCCTTTCATCACATCATCTTCTGGACAAAAAATGCAAAACTCACACTTATCTTATGATTTTTCCGAAGCCTAATTTTAATGTGAGCATGGATTACTAAAATCATCTACTTCTGCGTTGCCTATTGTTTTCAAATTTCAATCCTATGGTCACTATACACTTGTTTCTTCCTAGGATAGTGTATTCAACCATCCCCCCTGTTGAAAATATCCCTGATCTTATCACTCATTTTGTACTTTGCCCCATCTCCTAACATCCCTATTGATATCTATTTCCCCAAGTGCCTTGTTGTGACTGACTCTTCTTGTGTGCTGACATTCCCATTTACACTCTAATAGAAATTCATTCGATTGCAAAAAGGGCCTTTTGCCCAAATCTTAAACTCACTCTTCTTCCTTCCCCTACACTGGAATCCTGCCTACTATCTCAATTTCACTGGAAGTTCTCTTTTCCATTCAGTAGTCCCAGGTACAAGATCTTATGCCATTGTAAATGGATTCAGAGGATTCACCTCTTGAGAACATAATTCAAAACTATGTATCCAAATGAAGGGCCCAACACCCTTGTGTGCTTCAGATCTTACCTAGTTTTCTATTATCATACTTACATTTCACCTTACATTCTTAAAATATCCCAGTTGCCCAATACCCGTATCCATCCAGCAGAATGACTCCTACACCCAATCGAACCTGATATGACCCTGAACCAGACTCTGTTCCCTCAATCTATCTTCACATAACAGCAGGTCCTGAGTTGATCTTGCCATACAGGTATGTAGGGAATCCTCCATCTGCTGAGAAGCTCAAAGGTAGATGCAGAAATGATCCCTGGAGCAAATGTAGGCAGCTAGGTAGGACCTGTGAGGTCTAAAGTCATCTTCCATGGCCAACAACCCAGTCAGGATGAAGGGCTGTGGCTGAATCAGCCTCTCTCTTCTCAATGCAGGGAAGATGGACACAACCAGGCCTGGGTGGGTTCCTGATCCCGGGCTCCTAGGGTCTATAGGCCTTTATGACTTGTGAAAATGTCACAGGAAGGTGGGGCAGCCTCCATCTCATGGGACCCTTGGAAACAACTGTTAGGACAAAGTGGTTGCCAAGGCAGTGACGTCATTCACGTCCCTGAAGGAAGTGACCTCACCTCACTTCCTTGGTGATGGAACTCTCTGAACTTGGGATCCAGGAGTCGAGGCACCCAGAGGCAGTTCCAGTCCCAGTGGGCTCACTTGTTTTTCTGGACCAAGGCCAGAGTCATTCTTTCTTGGCACCTGGTGATGTGTTGATAGCCAAATGCCTTGAATGGTCTCAACAGGGGCGTTTCCTGAGAAAGAAGTGTTGGCTCATTGCTGGCTCCTGACAACTACACAGATATGGCCAAGGAGACCAGAGCTGAGACAGGACAGGCCACTGCTGTGGAACATATTTTGACCCACCAGTCAGAGGGCAGAGTGGATAGACGCAGACCAAATACAGGGGTGGTTTGTTTGTCTTAGTGGGTGTGTGTTTCAATTTGGCATTTTGTCTCATGTTCTGAGAACATGAAGGAAAAACGTTTTTGTTGTTGTTGTTGTTTTGTTGTTGTTGTTGGTGGTGGTGGTGGTGGTGGTGGTGGTTGGTTTGAAATGGACTGTTAACTAGTGAGTCTTTCTATGCCAGTGGATCCCACTGGGTTTGTGGTTAAAGAGAGTAGAGAGAAGAATGCAGCCGTGAATGTTTTCTGTCTAGTGGAAATCTTTGCAGGGCTCCTCATGGCCTATTGATGAATGGACTGCTGCTTGCCTTGCAGATGGGCAACACCTACCAAGATCCTAAGTTCCTGTATTCTTCCTGAATTTTGGCCACTGTCTGAAGGGGTTCGTGTTTTTGTGTCCAAGATGGGTTACCACCTTCAAGCTCTGTGACATGGCCATGGATTGGATTGCTGATGGGAACGCCAAGCATCTCAGAAAAGTCAAAAATTAGCATGACAGGTAAGGATCTCTCTGGAGAATCCCTGCTTGCTTAGATAGCCACCCAAGTTGCATGATTAGGAGCTGTCAGTGCCACAGTGTTCAATTCAAGGAAAGTTTTTCTCCAGGCTTCTTTCCTCCCTATTGTTCTGTTCCCCTGAATGTCAGGGAGGTGTTTGCCTTAGGGCACTCCTTTGGGGATCCTCAAGAAAACAGTTTCAAATGGAAATGAAGAGGCCCCATCAGTGCCTTTTAGGTAAAGTGCTTTGTAAAAGCTGTGTCCGAATCAGACTCTTGGCCCTGTGTGTGGCTGTGAATTACATTCTCAGCACCCCAGGAAACTCAAGAAAAATCCCATGTGTCCATCCAAATCTCAAAGGATGAAAAAGAAGTGTAATATTGGATGAAGTCTCTTGCCTTCCTCTGGTGAGGCTCCTGACCCCGATGAAGTAAGAACAGGGATCCTCTGGGTCAAATGAGTTGTTGCAAGCCCTCCAGTAACTAGCACACAGGTGTTTGGGTGTTTTCATGAGTCCAGTACACATAAAGAATCTACCCCTGGCAGGCAGGAGGCCTCGAATTTGAGAAGCAGAGCAGTATTAACTACAGGTCCATTTTATCTATCCTGTTTCTCAGGAAGGGTGTCCAGGCCACCATGACGTTTGGCACATGATGGGCATGAGAGCTTACTTTGCACACCATCTTAGACTGCTCCCCCTAAGGAAACCCCCAGCCAGAATGTTATGATGCGTGTCTGTATGGAAGAAGATGAGGGCCACGTGGGAGTGTTTTTGTTAGAATAGTGGTCTTTTGTGTGGTGGTTGGAAAAGATGAGTGGGTCCACCTCAGCTTGAACTCTGGTGTGATGCCATTAGAGACTCAGTTCTGGAACTGATCTCAGAGAACTCTTGCCATGAATCGTGTTGGGATTTTACAAGGCCAGGCATTAGAGGAGCCTTTGGAAACTGAGGTCTAGGCCGAGGGTGGCTTTCTCCACAGCACTGGGAATCTCAGCCAGGATTTCACATGAGTTTGCTGTTAAAGCCTTTTCAGCTATAGTTGAGAGCCAACACTCACATGGACCTCTTATTTTAGACCCCCAATGGGCCTGGATCCCTGTGACCTTTCGCCACTCCTTGAAAAGCCTTGCCTGCATGCGATCTCCAGAGCTTTTACCGAAAGGAGATTCCTCGACCCTCAATGGCTCCCGAATGAATCAAATCCCACAGTGCCACCTTCTTCATTCTTGAAATATGGCTAGGCCAATAACATGAAGGTTTTGAGAATCCCATGACCAGAAATCCCTGGAGAACCTTTAGATCTCCTGTTGCTCACCATGACTGAACCGGCCAGTGCCGTTTTTGACTGAGTGGAATTCATGATCATGGTGAAGAACAGAGATGCCAGTGAGTAGGAGCCAGCAGGGAACTGGGCCTGGAGCAATGGAGTGCAGGTGTGTGACCAACATCTGTGGTGAGCCCCTGTGGTTCTGTCATTGGCTTCCCAATGACATGTGACTGACAAGGTGCAGCCAGCAGACCCTAAAATATAAAGGCATGTTGTTGTGGGGAGAGGATCTGGTGCGATGCTCAGAATCAAGTCGCTACGCTCAAGTGGGAAAGATATATGGGGTAGCAGCCCGGTTTGTGTTTTTTCCTTCAGACCCTGACTCACCCCACGTGACGGAGCTCCCTCCAGCACTGTGTCCCGGTTGACCTTTATGTATTTCAAAAACAAACACCAAATTTCCGGGGAAGCTGCAAGAAACGCCATGAAAACTGGAGGGTGAGCCAAAGGCTTCACAATCCACCCAGGGAGACACTCATACCCCAATGGCCACAGTTACCTACAAAGAGAGGATTCAGCTCTGCTGCCTCCTGTTCGCATTGGAAAATATGAAAGCATGCCCTCCTGTTCACATAGACTGAGACCAAGCTTTCCTGGTCTCACTGCAAAGGAAGCTAAAGCACAAAGCTCTATTTCTAGTGCACAGAGGTCAGAGGCAGATAGTCAAGAAGTCATTAGGCCAGCAAAGTTCCATGTTTGTGGAATGTTTACCCTGTCCCCTACTTTTGGGATCTCTTCTGCCACACCCGAGTTTGTGAGCTCCTCAGAATTTCCAATTCCAGATATGTATTCCCAGATTTTTTTCCTCTTCTCCTCTCACTGTGTCTTATTTGGGGTGATAGTAATGTCAAGGCATTGTGGTGGATGGCAGTGGAAGATTGTTATGTGGCACGTGTTCGCATATATATTAGACTCATTTTCCGTTTTGCCATTTGAAATATTGAATCTCTGACACTAACCCATAGCCTACTAGAGTCTGACTACTTATTGTAACATCGATAAAAATAATCTAAAGGAATAGAAGTAGAGGCATTTGATAGGAGGCATGGTGTATACTTGGAATTGCCTTTTGCCTCATCAGAGATACATATTATGAAACCTGTCACACATTTTTCTCCTTTTATTTCTCCATGAATTTTCAAAATGAACAAATATATAACTTCCTGACTCCCTGTCTCTGTCGCCTGGGTCACGATGTATACTCTTATATGCACATATATAATCCTACTGCCCTCACAGGTATATTCTTGAGAGTACTCTGATTTTGGAAAATACAAATTTCATGAAGAGATCACTGCCCCCCAGTACACTGAGGTCACTGAAAATTCCAGCTGTGGTGAGCTTATACTTCAACAAGTTGATCCATGGAACAATGTAGAGGAAAATGAATATTCTGGGTACATGTGTGATGGATATATATCCCCTTATGAGTTTCGATTGGCATACGTACTATTACATTTTAATAGATTAAATATATAGTATGGATTTGCAAACATGAAATATATGTGTCATATACTACCTTGATTCTTTCATGTCCATCTGGGTGGATTGATAATCAACTATTCACAAGATATTTCTCAGAAATATTCATTTTCTTGACATACACATTAGTTTCTGAATACTCAAAATGAACTTCAGTGAATGTTGAGTACTAACCCTCATATTTCTACAGTAAGTGACCCAGTTGAACATCCATGAAAGTATATTCATATGGGACATGATGTGTCTTTTGAAGTAAATTTTCATTCAAAATTGTTAAATTCCTATTTCTTCAGAAATGATGTATCATTTCATCCAATAATCACAAATTGATATGCATATGATTCACTTACATTCACTCCCTGTATCAGATCCCATGTATTTCTCCATGTTGCTTTACTTGCTCTTTCATGAGATTTCTTTATAACACATTACTTTTGAATTCCATCAACATTTTCGAAGCAACACTCACAGTTTGGTATAAACAGTAACCCTAATATTACCACTAGATGTATAACTACTTGGACTGGATGTTTGTATGTGAATACCAGATTGCATGTATTTTTTAAAATATCAATTCAATCCATTATTTAAAATAGGAACCTGTTATATTTTTTATTCACCGTATGGTGTCTTCATGCATCATCTCTATATACGTAGACCCAGGGTACACCTATTTTTATCCCCAAACTCTAAACGATAGGGTTTCAAAACATGCTCCCTGAAATGGTGGCAGGAATACACTTGTCACCTGCTCCGTGTCTTCCTTTCATCACATCATCTTCTGGACAAAAAATGCAAAACTCACACTTATCTTATGATTTTTCCGAAGCCTAATTTTAATGTGAGCATGGATTACTAAAATCATCTACTTCTGCGTTGCCTATTGTTTTCAAATTTCAATCCTATGGTCAGTATACACTTGTTTCTTCCTAGGATAGTGTATTCAACCATCCCCCCTGTTGAAAATATCCCTGATCTTATCGCTCATTTTGTACTTTGCCCCATCTCCTAACATCCCTATTGATATCTATTTCCCCAAGTGCCTTGTTGTGACTGACTCTTCTTGTGTGCTGACATTCCCATTTACACTCTAATAGAAATTCATTCGATTGCAAAAAGGGCCTTTTGCCCAAATCTTAAACTCACTCTTCTTCCTTCCCCTACACTGGAATCCTGCCTACTATCTCAATTTCACTGGAAGTTCTCTTTTCCATTCAGTAGTCCCAGGTACAAGATCTTATGCCATTGTAAATGGATTCAGAGGATTCACCTCTTGAGAACATAATTCAAAACTATGTATGGCCCAATGAAGGGCCCAACACCCTTGTGTGCTTCAGATCTTTCCTAGTTTTCTATTATCATACTTACATTTCACCTTACATTCTTAAAATATCCCAGTTGCCCAATACCCTTATCCATCCAGCAGAATGACTCCTACACCCAATCGAACCTGATATGACCCTGAACCAGACTCTGTTCCCTCAATCTATCTTCACATAACAGCAGGTCCTGAGTTGATCTTGCCATACAGGTATGTAGGGAATCCTCCATCTGCTGAGAAGCTCAAAGGTAGATGCAGAAATGATCCCTGGAGCAAATGTAGGCAGCTAGGTAGGACCTGTGAGGTCTAAAGTCATCTTCCATGGCCAACAACCCAGTCAGGATGAAGGGCTGTGGCTGAATCAGCCTCTCTCTTCTCAATGCAGGGAAGATGGACACAACCAGGCCTGGGTGGGTTCCTGATCCCGGGCTCCTAGGGTCTATAGGCCTTTATGACTTGTGAAAATGTCACAGGAAGGTGGGGCAGCCTCCATCTCATGGGACCCTTGGAAACAACTGTTAGGACAAAGTGGTTGCCAAGGCAGTGACGTCATTCACGTCCCTGAAGGAAGTGACCTCACCTCACTTCCTTGGTGATGGAACTCTCTGAACTTGGGATCCAGGAGTCGAGGCACCCAGAGGCAGTTCCAGTCCCAGTGGGCTCACTTGTTTTTCTGGACCAAGGCCAGAGTCATTCTTTCTTGGCACCTGGTGATGTGTTGATAGCCAAATGCCTTGAATGGTCTCAACAGGGGTGTTTCCTGAGAAAGAAGTGTTGGCTCATTGCTGGCTCCTGACAACTACACAGATATGGCCAAGGAGACCAGAGCTGAGACAGGACAGGCCACTGCTGTGGAACATATTTTGACCCACCAGTCAGAGGGCAGAGTGGATAGACGCAGACCAAATACAGGGGTGGTTTGTGTGTCTTAGTGGGTGTGTGTTTCAATTTGGCGTTTTGTCTCATGTTCTGAGAACATGAAGGAAAAACGTTTTTGTTGTTGTTGTTGTTGTTGTTGTTGTTGTTGTTGTTGGTGGTGGTGGTTGGTTTGAAATGGACTGTTAACTAGTGAGTCTTTCTATGCCAGTGGATCCCACTGGGTTTGTGGTTAAAGAGAGTAGAGAGAAGAATGCAGCCGTGAATGTTTTCTGTCTAGTGGAAATCTTTGCAGGGCTCCTCATGGCCTATTGATGAATGGACTGCTGCTTGCCTTGCAGATGGGCAACACCTACCAAGATCCTAAGTTCCTGTATTCTTCCTGAATTTTGGCCACTGTCTGAAGGGGTTCGTGTTTTTGTGTCCAAGATGGGTTACCACCTTCAAGCTCTGTGACATGGCCATGGATTGGATTGCTGATGGGAACGCCAAGCATCTCAGAAAAGTCAAAAATTAGCATGACTGGTAAGGATCTCTCTGGAGAATCCCTGCTTGCTTAGAAAGCCACCCAAGTTGCATGATTAGGAGCTGTCAGTGCCACAGTGTTCAATTCAAGGAAAGTTTTTCTCCAGGCTTCTTTCCTCCCTATTGTTCTGTTCCCCTGAATGTCAGGGAGGTGTTTGCCTTAGGGCACTCCTTTGGGGATCCTCAAGAAAACAGTTTCAAATGGAAATGAAGAGGCCCCATCAGTGCCTTTTAGGTAAAGTGCTTTGTAAAAGCTGTGTCCGAATCAGACTCTTGGCCCTGTGTGTGGCTGTGAATTACATTCTCAGCACCCCAGGAAACTCAAGAAAAATCCCATGTGTCCATCCAAATCTCAAAGGATGAAAAAGAAGTGTAATATTGGATGAAGTCTCTTGCCTTCCTCTGGTGAGGCTCCTGACCCCGATGAAGTAAGAACAGGGATCCTCTGGGTCAAATGAGTTGTTGCAAGCCCTCCAGTAACTAGCACACAGGTGTTTGGGTGTTTTCATGAGTCCAGTACACATAAAGAATCTACCCCTGGCAGGCAGGAGGCCTCGAATTTGAGAAGCAGAGCAGTATTAACTACAGGCCCATTTTATCTATCCTGTTTCTCAGGAAGGGTGTCCAGGCCACCATGACGTTTGGCACATGATGGGCATGAGAGCTTACTTTGCACACCATCTTAGACTGCTCCCCCTAAGGAAACCCCCAGCCAGAATGTTATGATGCGTGTCTGTATGGAAGAAGATGAGGGCCACGTGGGAGTGTTTTTGTTAGAATAGTGGTCTTTTGTGTGGTGGTTGGAAAAGATGAGTGGGTCCACCTCAGCTTGAACTCTGGTGTGATGCCATTAGAGACTCAGTTCTGGAACTGATCTCAGAGAACTCTTGCCATGAATCGTGTTGGGACTTTACAAGGCCAGGCATTAGAGGAGCCTTTGGAAACTGAGGTCTAGGCCGAGGGTGGCTTTCTCCACAGCACTGGGAATCTCAGCCAGGATTTCACATGAGTTTGCTGTTAAAGCCTTTTCAGCTATAGTTGAGAGCCAACACTCACATGGACCTCTTATTTTAGACCCCGAATGGGCCTGGATCCCTGTGACCTTTCGCCACTCCTTGAAAAGCCTTGCCTGCATGCGATCTCCAGAGCTTTTACCGAAAGGAGATTCCTCGACCCTCAATGGCTCCCGAATGAATCAAAACCCACAGTGCCACCTTCTTCATTCTTGAAATATGGCTAGGCCAATAACATGAAGGTTTTGAGAATCCCATGACCAGAAATCCCTGGAGAACCTTTAGATCTCCTGTTGCTCACCATGACTGAACCGGCCAGTGCCGTTTTTGACTGAGTGGAATTCATGATCATGGTGAAGAACAGAGATGCCAGTGAGTAGGAGCCAGCAGGGAACTGGGCCTGGAGCAATGGAGTGCAGGTGTGTGACCAACATCTGTGGTGAGCCCTTGTGGTTCTGTCATTGGCTTCCCAATGACATGTGACTGACAAGGTGCAGCCAGCAGACCCTAAAATATAAAGGCATGTTGTTGTGGGGAGAGGATCTGGTGCGATGCTCAGAATCAAGTCGCTACGCTCAAGTGGGAAAGATATATGGGGTAGCAGCCCGGTTTGTGTTTTTTCCTTCAGACCCTGACTCACCCCACGTGACGGAGCTCCCTCCAGCACTGTGTCCCGGTTGACCTTTATGTATTTCAAAAACAAACACCAAATTTCCAGGGAAGCTGCAAGAAATGCCATGAAAACTGGAGGGTGAGCCAAAGGCTTCACAATCCACCCAGGGAGACACTCATACCCCAATGGCCACAGTTACCTACAAAGAGAGGATTCAGCTCTGCTGCCTCCTGTTCGCATTGGAAAATATGAAAGCATGTCCTCCTGTTCACATAGACTGAGACCAAGCTTTCCTGGTCTCACTGCAAAGGAAGCTAAAGCACAAAGCTCTATTTCTAGTGCACAGAGGACAGAGGCAGAGAGTCAAGAAGTCATTAGGCCAGCAAAGTTCCATGTTTGTGGAATGTTTACCCTGTCCCCTACTTTTGGGATCTCTTCTGCCACACCCGAGTTTGTGAGCTCCTCAGAATTTCCAATTCCAGATATGTATTCCCAGATTTTTTTCCTCTTCTCCTCTCACTGTGTCTTATTTGGGGTGATAGTAATGTCAAGGCATTGTGGTGGATGGCAGTGGAAGATTGTTATGTGGCACGTGTTCGCTTATATATTAGACTCATTTTCCGTTTTGCCATTTGAAATATTGAATCTCTGACACTAACCCATAGCCTACTAGAGTCTGACTACTTATCGTAACATCGATAAAAATAATCTAAAGGAATAGAAGTAGAGGCATTTGATAGGAGGCATGGTGTATACTTGGAATTGCCTTTTGCCTCATCAGAGATACATATTATGAAACCTGTCACACATTTTTCTCCTTTTATTTCTCCATGAATTTTCAAAATGAACAAATATGTAACTTCCTGACTCCCTGTCTCTGTCGCCTGGGTCACGATGTATACTCTTATATGCACATATATAATCCTACTGCCCTCACAGGTATATTCTTGAGAGTACTCTGATTTTGGAAAATACAAATTTCATGAAGAGATCACTGCCCCCCAGTACACTGAGGTCACTGAAAATTCCAGCTGTGGTGAGCTTATACTTCAACAAGTTGATCCATGGAACAATGTAGAGGAAAATGAATATTCTGGGTACATGTGTGATGGATATATATCCCCTTATGAGTTTCGATTGGCATACGTACTATTACATTTTAATAGATTAAATATATAGTATGGATTTGCAAACATGAAATATATGTGTCATATACTACCTTGATTCTTTCATGTCCATCTGGGTGGATTGATAATCAACTATTCACAAGATATTTCTCAGAAATATTCATTTTCTTGACATACACATTAGTTTCTGAATACTCAAAATGAACTTCAGTGAATGTTGAGTACTAACCCTCATATTTCTACAGTAAGTGACCCAGTTGAACATCCATGAAAGTATATTCATATGGGACATGATGTGTCTTTTGAAGTAAATTTTCATTCAAAATTGTTAAATTCCTATTTCTTCAGAAATGATGTATCATTTCATCCAATAATCACAAATTGATATGCATATGATTCACTTACATTCACTCCCTGTATCAGATCCCATGTATTTCTCCATGTTGCTTTACTTGCTCTTTCATGAGATTTCTTTATAACACATTACTTTTGAATTCCATCAACATTTTCGAAGCAACACTCACAGTTTGGTATAAACAGTAACCCTAATATTACCACTAGATGTATAACTACTTGGACTGGATGTTTGTATGTGAATACCAGATTGCATGTATTTTTTAAAATATCAATTCAATCCATTATTTAAAATAGGAACCTGTTATATTTTTTATTCACCGTATGGTGTCTTCATGCATCATCTCTATATACGTAGACCCAGGGTACACCTATTTTTATCCCCAAACTCTAAACGATAGGGTTTCAAAACATGCTCCCTGAAATGGTGGCAGGAATACACTTGTCACCTGCTCCGTGTCTTCCTTTCATCACATCATCTTCTGGACAAAAAATGCAAAACTCACACTTATCTTATGATTTTTCCGAAGCCTAATTTTAATGTGAGCATGGATTACTAAAATCATCTACTTCTGCGTTGCCTATTGTTTTCAAATTTCAATCCTATGGTCAGTATACACTTGTTTCTTCCTAGGATAGTGTATTCAACCATCCCCCCTGTTGAAAATATCCCTGATCTTATCGCTCATTTTGTACTTTGCCCCATCTCCTAACATCCCTATTGATATCTATTTCCCCAAGTGCCTTGTTGTGACTGACTCTTCTTGTGTGCTGACATTCCCATTTACACTCTAATAGAAATTCATTCGATTGCAAAAAGGGCCTTTTGCCCAAATCTTAAACTCACTCTTCTTCCTTCCCCTACACTGGAATCCTGCCTACTATCTCAATTTCACTGGAAGTTCTCTTTTCCATTCAGTAGTCCCAGGTACAAGATCTTATGCCATTGTAAATGGATTCAGAGGATTCACCTCTTGAGAACATAATTCAAAACTATGTATCCAAATGAAGGGCCCAACACCCTTGTGTGCTTCAGATCTTACCTAGTTTTCTATTATCATACTTACATTTCACCTTACATTCTTAAAATATCCCAGTTGCCCAATACCCGTATCCATCCAGCAGAATGACTCCTACACCCAATCGAACCTGATATGACCCTGAACCAGACTCTGTTCCCTCAATCTATCTTCACATAACAGCAGGTCCTGAGTTGATCTTGCCATACAGGTATGTAGGGAATCCTCCATCTGCTGAGAAGCTCAAAGGTAGATGCAGAAATGATCCCTGGAGCAAATGTAGGCAGCTAGGTAGGACCTGTGAGGTATAAAGTCATCTTCCATGGCCAACAACCCAGTCAGGATGAAGGGCTGTGGCTGAATCAGCCTCTCTCTTCTCAATGCAGGGAAGATGGACACAACCAGGCCTGGGTGGGTTCCTGATCCCGGGCTCCTAGGGTCTATAGGCCTTTATGACTTGTGAAAATGTCACAGGAAGGTGGGGCAGCCTCCATCTCATGGGACCCTTGGAAACAACTGTTAGGACAAAGTGGTTGCCAAGGCAGTGACGTCATTCACGTCCCTGAAGGAAGTGACCTCACCTCACTTCCTTGGTGATGGAACTCTCTGAACTTGGGATCCAGGAGTCGAGGCACCCAGAGGCAGTTCCAGTCCCAGTGGGCTCACTTGTTTTTCTGGACCAAGGCCAGAGTCATTCTTTCTTGGCACCTGGTGATGTATTGATAGCCAAATGCCTTGAATGGTCTCAACAGGGGTGTTTCCTGAGAAAGAAGTGTTGGCTCATTGCTGGCTCCTGACAACTACACAGATATGGCCAAGGAGACCAGAGCTGAGACAGGACAGGCCACTGCTGTGGAACATATTTTGACCCACCAGTCAGAGGGCAGAGTGGATAGACGCAGACCAAATACAGGGGTGGTTTGTGTGTCTTAGTGGGTGTGTGTTTCAATTTGGCGTTTTGTCTCATGTTCTGAGAACATGAAGGAAAAACGTTTTTGTTGTTGTTGTTGTTGTTGTTGTTGGTGGTGGTGGTGGTGGTGGTGGTTGGTTTGAAATGGACTGTTAACTAGTGAGTCTTTCTATGCCAGTGGATCCCACTGGGTTTGTGGTTAAAGAGAGTAGAGAGAAGAATGCAGCCGTGAATGTTTTCTGTCTAGTGGAAATCTTTGCAGGGCTCCTCATGGCCTATTGATGAATGGACTGCTGCTTGCCTTGCAGATGGGCAACACCTACCAAGATCCTAAGTTCCTGTATTCTTCCTGAATTTTGGCCACTGTCTGAAGGGGTTCGTGTTTTTGTGTCCAAGATGGGTTACCACCTTCAAGCTCTGTGACATGGCCATGAATTGGATTGCTGATGGGAACGCCAAGCATCTCAGAAAAGTCAAAAATAGCATGACTGGTAAGGATCTCTCTGGAGAATCCCTGCTTGCTTAGATAGCCACCCAAGTTGCATGATTAGGAGCTGTCAGTGCCACAGTGTTCAATTCAAGGAAAGTTTTTCTCCAGGCTTCTTTCCTCCCTATTGTTCTGTTCCCCTGAATGTCAGGGAGGTGTTTGCCTTAGGGCACTCCTTTGGGGATCCTCAAGAAAACAGTTTCAAATGGAAATGAAGAGGCCCCATCAGTGCCTTTTAGGTAAAGTGCTTTGTAAAAGCTGTGTCCGAATCAGACACTTGGCCCTGTGTGTGGCTGTGAATTACATTCTCAGCACCCCAGGAAACTCAAGAAAAATCCCATGTGTCCATCCAAATCTCAAAGGATGAAAAAGAAGTGTAATATTGGATGAAGTCTCTTGCCTTCCTCTGGTGAGGCTCCTGACCCCGATGAAGTAAGAACAGGGATCCTCTGGGTCAAATGAGTTGTTGCAAGCCCTCCAGTAACTAGCACACAGGTGTTTGGGTGTTTTCATGAGTCCAGTACACATAAAGAATCTACCCCTGGCAGGCAGGAGGCCTCGAATTTGAGAAGCAGAGCAGTATTAACTACAGGCCCATTTTATCTATCCTGTTTCTCAGGAAGGGTGTCCAGGCCACCATGACGTTTGGCACATGATGGGCATGAGAGCTTACTTTGCACACCATCTTAGACTGCTCCCCCTAAGGAAACCCCCAGCCAGAATGTTATGATGCGTGTCTGTATGGAAGAAGATGAGGGCCACGTGGGAGTGTTTTTGTTAGAATAGTGGTCTTTTGTGTGGTGGTTGGAAAAGATGAGTGGGTCCACCTCAGCTTGAACTCTGGTGTGATGCCATTAGAGACTCAGTTCTGGAACTGATCTCAGAGAACTCTTGCCATGAATCGTGTTGGGATTTTACAAGGCCAGGCATTAGAGGAGCCTTTGGAAACTGAGGTCTAGGCCGAGGGTGGCTTTCTCCACAGCACTGGGAATCTCAGCCAGGATTTCACATGAGTTTGCTGTTAAAGCCTTTTCAGCTATAGTTGAGAGCCAACACTCACATGGACCTCTTATTTTAGACCCCGAATGGGCCTGGATCCCTGTGACCTTTCGCCACTCCTTGAAAAGCCTTGCCTGCATGCGATCTCCAGAGCTTTTACCGAAAGGAGATTCCTCGACCCTCAATGGCTCCCGAATGAATCAAATCCCACAGTGCCACCTTCTTCATTCTTGAAATATGGCTAGGCCAATAACATGAAGGTTTTGAGAATCCCATGACCAGAAATCCCTGGAGAACCTTTAGATCTCCTGTTGCTCACCATGACTGAACCGGCCAGTGCCCTTTTTGACTGAGTGGAATTCATGATCATGGTGAAGAACAGAGATGCCAGTGAGTAGGAGCCAGCAGGGAACTGGGCCTGGAGCAATGGAGTGCAGGTGTGTGACCAACATCTGTGGTGAGCCCCTGTGGTTCTGTCATTGGCTTCCCAATGACATGTGACTGACAAGGTGCAGCCAGCAGACCCTAAAATATAAAGGCATGTTGTTGTGGGGAGAGGATCTGGTGCGATGCTCAGAATCAAGTGGCTACGCTCAAGTGGGAAAGATATATGGGGTAGCAGCCCGGTTTGTGTTTTTTCCTTCAGACCCTGACTCACCCCACGTGACGGAGCTCCCTCCAGCACTGTGTCCCGGTTGACCTTTATGTATTTCAAAAACAAACACCAAATTTCCGGGGAAGCTGCAAGAAACGCCATGAAAACTGGAGGGTGAGCCAAAGGCTTCACAATCCACCCAGGGAGACACTCATACCCCAATGGCCACAGTTACCTACAAAGAGAGGATTCAGCTCTGCTGCCTCCTGTTCGCATTGGAAAATATGAAAGCATGCCCTCCTGTTCACATAGACTGAGACCAAGCTTTCCTGGTCTCACTGCAAAGGAAGCTAAAGCACAAAGCTCTATTTCTAGTGCACAGAGGTCAGAGGCAGATAGTCAAGAAGTCATTAGGCCAGCAAAGTTCCATGTTTGTGGAATGTTTACCCTGTCCCCTACTTTTGGGATCTCTTCTGCCACACCCGAGTTTGTGAGCTCCTCAGAATTTCCAATTCCAGATATGTATTCCCAGATTTTTTTCCTCTTCTCCTCTCACTGTGTCTTATTTGGGGTGATAGTAATGTCAAGGCATTGTGGTGGATGGCAGTGGAAGATTGTTATGTGGCACGTGTTCGCATATATATTAGACTCATTTTCCGTTTTGCCATTTGAAATATTGAATCTCTGACACTAACCCATAGCCTACTAGAGTCTGACTACTTATTGTAACATCGATAAAAATAATCTAAAGGAATAGAAGTAGAGGCATTTGATAGGAGGCATGGTGTATACTTGGAATTGCCTTTTGCCTCATCAGAGATACATATTATGAAACCTGTCACACATTTTTCTCCTTTTATTTCTCCATGAATTTTCAAAATGAACAAATATATAACTTCCTGACTCCCTGTCTCTGTCGCCTGGGTCACGATGTATACTCTTATATGCACATATATAATCCTACTGCCCTCACAGGTATATTCTTGAGAGTACTCTGATTTTGGAAAATACAAATTTCATGAAGAGATCACTGCCCCCCAGTACACTGAGGTCACTGAAAATTCCAGCTGTGGTGAGCTTATACTTCAACAAGTTGATCCATGGAACAATGTAGAGGAAAATGAATATTCTGGGTACATGTGTGATGGATATATATCCCCTTATGAGTTTCGATTGGCATACGTACTATTACATTTTAATAGATTAAATATATAGTATGGATTTGCAAACATGAAATATATGTGTCATATACTACCTTGATTCTTTCATGTCCATCTGGGTGGATTGATAATCAACTATTCACAAGATATTTCTCAGAAATATTCATTTTCTTGACATACACATTAGTTTCTGAATACTCAAAATGAACTTCAGTGAATGTTGAGTACTAACCCTCATATTTCTACAGTAAGTGACCCAGTTGAACATCCATGAAAGTATATTCATATGGGACATGATGTGTCTTTTGAAGTAAATTTTCATTCAAAATTGTTAAATTCCTATTTCTTCAGAAATGATGTATCATTTCATCCAATAATCACAAATTGATATGCATATGATTCACTTACATTCACTCCCTGTATCAGATCCCATGTATTTCTCCATGTTGCTTTACTTGCTCTTTCATGAGATTTCTTTATAACACATTACTTTTGAATTCCATCAACATTTTCGAAGCAACACTCACAGTTTGGTATAAACAGTAACCCTAATATTACCACTAGATGTATAACTACTTGGACTGGATGTTTGTATGTGAATACCAGATTGCATGTATTTTTTAAAATATCAATTCAATCCATTATTTAAAATAGGAACCTGTTATATTTTTTATTCACCGTATGGTGTCTTCATGCATCATCTCTATATACGTAGACCCAGGGTACACCTATTTTTATCCCCAAACTCTAAACGATAGGGTTTCAAAACATGCTCCCAGAAATGGTGGGAGGAATACACATGTCACCTGCTCCGTGTCTTCCTTTCATCACAACATCTTCTGGACAAAAAATGCAAAACTCACACTTATCTTATGATTTTTCCGAAGCCTAATTTTAATGTGAGCATGGATTACTAAAATCATCTACTTCTGCGTTGCCTATTGTTTTCAAATTTCAATCCTATGGTCAGTATACACTTGTTTCTTCCTAGGATAGTGTATTCAACCATCCCCCCTGTTGAAAATATCCCTGATCTTATCGCTCATTTTGTACTTTGCCCCATCTCCTAACATCCCTATTGATATCTATTTCCCCAAGTGCCTTGTTGTGACTGACTCTTCTTGTGTGCTGACATTCCCATTTACACTCTAATAGAAATTCATTCGATTGCAAAAAGGGCCTTTTGCCCAAATCTTAAACTCACTCTTCTTCCTTCCCCTACACTGGAATCCTGCCTACTATCTCAATTTCACTGGAAGTTCTCTTTTCCATTCAGTAGTCCCAGGTACAAGATCTTATGCCATTGTAAATGGATTCAGAGGATTCACCTCTTGAGAACATAATTCAAAACTATGTATCCAAATGAAGGGCCCAACACCCTTGTGTGCTTCAGATCTTACCTAGTTTTCTATTATCATACTTACATTTCACCTTACATTCTTAAAATATCCCAGTTGCCCAATACCCGTATCCATCCAGCAGAATGACTCCTACACCCAATCGAACCTGATATGACCCTGAACCAGACTCTGTTCCCTCAATCTATCTTCACATAACAGCAGGTCCTGAGTTGATCTTGCCATACAGGTATGTAGGGAATCCTCCATCTGCTGAGAAGCTCAAAGGTAGATGCAGAAATGATCCCTGGAGCAAATGTAGGCAGCTAGGTAGGACCTGTGAGGTATAAAGTCATCTTCCATGGCCAACAACCCAGTCAGGATGAAGGGCTGTGGCTGAATCAGCCTCTCTCTTCTCAATGCAGGGAAGATGGACACAACCAGGCCTGGGTGGGTTCCTGATCCCGGGCTCCTAGGGTCTATAGGCCTTTATGACTTGTGAAAATGTCACAGGAAGGTGGGGCAGCCTCCATCTCATGGGACCCTTGGAAACAACTGTTAGGACAAAGTGGTTGCCAAGGCAGTGACGTCATTCACGTCCCTGAAGGAAGTGACCTCACCTCACTTCCTTGGTGATGGAACTCTCTGAACTTGGGATCCAGGAGTCGAGGCACCCAGAGGCAGTTCCAGTCCCAGTGGGCTCACTTGTTTTTCTGGACCAAGGCCAGAGTCATTCTTTCTTGGCACCTGGTGATGTGTTGATAGCCAAATGCCTTGAATGGTCTCAACAGGGGTGTTTCCTGAGAAAGAAGTGTTGGCTCATTGCTGGCTCCTGACAACTACACAGATATGGCCAAGGAGACCAGAGCTGAGACAGGACAGGCCACTGCTGTGGAACATATTTTGACCCACCAGTCAGAGGGCAGAGTGGATAGACGCAGACCAAATACAGGGGTGGTTTGTGTGTCTTAGTGGGTGTGTGTTTCAATTTGGCGTTTTGTCTCATGTTCTGAGAACATGAAGGAAAAACGTTTTTGTTGTTGTTGTTGGTGGTGGTGGTGGTGGTGGTGGTGGTTGGTTTGAAATGGACTGTTAACTAGTGTGTCTTTCTATGCCAGTGGATCCCACTGGGTTTGTGGTTAAAGAGAGTAGAGAGAAGAATGCAGCCGTGAATGTTTTCTGTCTAGTGGAAATCTTTGCAGGGCTCCTCATGGCCTATTGATGAATGGACTGCTGCTTGCCTTGCAGATGGGCAACACCTACCAAGATCCTAAGTTCCTGTATTCTTCCTGAATTTTGGCCACTGTCTGAAGGGGTTCGTGTTTTTGTGTCCAAGATGGGTTACCACCTTCAAGCTCTGTGACATGGCCATGGATTGGATTGCTGATGGGAACGCCAAGCATCTCAGAAAAGTCAAAAATTAGCAGGACTGGTAAGGATCTCTCTGGAGAATCCCTGCTTGCTTAGATAGCCACCCAAGTTGCATGATTAGGAGCTGTCAGTGCCACAGTGTTCAATTCAAGGAAAGTTTTTCTCCAGGCTTCTTTCCTCCCTATTGTTCTGTTCCCCTGAATGTCAGGGAGGTGTTTGCCTTAGGGCACTCCTTTGGGGATCCTCAAGAAAACAGTTTCAAATGGAAATGAAGAGGCCCCATCAGTGCCTTTTAGGTAAAGTGCTTTGTAAAAGCTGTGTCCGAATCAGACTCTTGGCCCTGTGTGTGGCTGTGAATTACATTCTCAGCACCCCAGGAAACTCAAGAAAAATCCCATGTGTCCATCCAAATCTCAAAGGATGAAAAAGAAGTGTAATATTGGATGAAGTCTCTTGCCTTCCTCTGGTGAGGCTCCTGACCCCGATGAAGTAAGAACAGGGATCCTCTGGGTCAAATGAGTTGTTGCAAGCCCTCCAGTAACTAGCACACAGGTGTTTGGGTGTTTTCATGAGTCCAGTACACATAAAGAATCTACCCCTGGCAGGCAGGAGGCCTCGAATTTGAGAAGCAGAGCAGTATTAACTACAGGCCCATTTTATCTATCCTGTTTCTCAGGAAGGGTGTCCAGGCCACCATGACGTTTGGCACATGATGGGCATGAGAGCTTACTTTGCACACCATCTTAGACTGCTCCCCCTAAGGAAACCCCCAGCCAGAATGTTATGATGCGTGTCTGTATGGAAGAAGATGAGGGCCAGGTGGGAGTGTTTTTGTTAGAATAGTGGTCTTTTGTGTGGTGGTTGGAAAAGATGAGTGGGTCCACCTCAGCTTGAACTCTGGTGTGATGCCATTAGAGACTCAGTTCTGGAACTGATCTCAGAGAACTCTTGCCATGAATCGTGTTGGGACTTTACAAGGCCAGGCATTAGAGGAGCCTTTGGAAACTGAGGTCTAGGCCGAGGGTGGCTTTCTCCACAGCACTGGGAATCTCAGCCAGGATTTCACATGAGTTTGCTGTTAAAGCCTTTTCAGCTATAGTTGAGAGCCAACACTCACATGGACCTCTTATTTTAGACCCCGAATGGGCCTGGATCCCTGTGACCTTTCGCCACTCCTTGAAAAGCCTTGCCTGCATGCGATCTCCAGAGCTTTTACCGAAAGGAGATTCCTCGACCCTCAATGGCTCCCGAATGAATCAAAACCCACAGTGCCACCTTCTTCATTCTTGAAATATGGCTAGGCCAATAACATGAAGGTTTTGAGAATCCCATGACCAGAAATCCCTGGAGAACCTTTAGATCTCCTGTTGCTCACCATGACTGAACCGGCCAGTGCCGTTTTTGACTGAGTGGAATTCATGATCATGGTGAAGAACAGAGATGCCAGTGAGTACGAGCCAGCACGGAACTGGGCCTGGAGCTATGGAGTGCAGGTGTGTGACCAACATCTGTGGTGAGCCCCTGTGGTTCTGTCATTGGCTTCCCAATGACATGTGACTGACAAGGTGCAGCCAGCAGACCCTAAAATATAAAGGCATGTTGTTGTGGGGAGAGGATCTGGTGCGATGCTCAGAATCAAGTCGCTACACTCAAGTGGGAAAGATATATGAGGTAGCAGCCCGGTTTGTGTTTTTTCCTTCAGACCCTGACTCACCCCACGTGACGGAGCTCCCTCAAGCACTGTGTCCTGGTTGACCTTTATGTATATCAAAAACAAACGCCAAATTTCCAGGGAAGCTGCAAGAAACGCCATGAAAACTGGAGGGTGAGCCAAAGGCTTCACAATCCACCCAGGGAGACAGTCATACCCCAATGGCCACAGTTACCTACAAAGAGAGGATTCAGCTCTGCTGCCTCCTGTTCGCATTGGAAAATATGAAAGCATGCCCTCCTGTTCACATAGACTGAGACCAAGCTTACCTGGTCTCACTGCAAAGGAAGCTAAAGCAGAAAGCTCTATTTCTAGTGCACAGAGGTCAGAGGCAGATAGTCAAGAAGTCATTAGGCCAGCAAAGTTCCATGTTTGTGGAATGTTTACCCTGTCCCCTACTTTTGGGATCTCTTCTGCCACACCCGAGTTTGTGAGCTCCTCAGAATTTCCAATTCCAGATATGTATTCCCAGATTTTTTTCCTCTTCTCCTCTCACTGTGTCTTATTTGGGGTGATAGTAATGTCAAGGCATTGTGGTGGATGGCAGTGGAAGATTGTTATGTGGCACGTGTTCGCATATATATTAGACTCATTTTCCGTTTTGCCATTTGAAATATTGAATCTCTGACACTAACCCATAGCCTACTAGAGTCTGACTACTTATCGTAACATCGATAAAAATAATCTAAAGGAATAGAAGTAGAGGCATTTGATAGGAGGCATGGTGTATACTTGGAATTGCCTTTTGCCTCATCAGAGATACATATTATGAAACCTGTCACACATTTTTCTCCTTTTATTTCTCCATGAATTTTCAAAATGAACAAATATGTAACTTCCTGACTCCCTGTCTCTGTCGCCTGGGTCACGATGTATACTCTTATATGCACATATATAATCCTACTGCCCTCACAGGTATATTCTTGAGAGTACTCTGATTTTGGAAAATACAAATTTCATGAAGAGATCACTGCCCCCCAGTACACTGAGGTCACTGAAAATTCCAGCTGTGGTGAGCTTATACTTCAACAAGTTGATCCATGGAACAATGTAGAGGAAAATGAATATTCTGGGTACATGTGTGATGGATATATATCCCCTTATGAGTTTCGATTGGCATACGTACTATTACATTTTAATAGATTAAATATATAGTATGGATTTGCAAACATGAAATATATGTGTCATATACTACCTTGATTCTTTCATGTCCATCTGGGTGGATTGATAATCAACTATTCACAAGATATTTCTCAGAAATATTCAGTTTCTTGACATACACATTAGTTTCTGAATACTCAAAATGAACTTCAGTGAATGTTGAGTACTAACCCTCATATTTCTACAGTAAGTGACCCAGTTGAACATCCATGAAAGTATATTCATATGGGACATGATGTGTCTTTTGAAGTAAATTTTCATTCAAAATTGTTAAATTCCTATTTCTTCAGAAATGATACATCCAGGATGTATCATTTCATCCAATAATCACAAATTGATATGCATATGATTCACTTACATTCACTCCCTGTATCAGATCCCATGTATTTCTCCATGTTGCTTTACTTGCTCTTTCATGAGATTTCTTTATAACACATTACTTTTGAATTCCATCAACATTTTCGAAGCAACACTCACAGTTTGGTATAAACAGTAACCCTAATATTACCACTAGATGTATAACTACTTGGACTGGATGTTTGTATGTGAATACCAGATTGCATGTATTTTTTAAAATATCAATTCAATCCATTATTTAAAATAGGAACCTGTTATATTTTTTATTCACCGTATGGTGTCTTCATGCATCATCTCTATATACGTAGACCCAGGGTACACCTATTTTTATCCCCAAACTCTAAACGATAGGGTTTCAAAACATGCTCCCAGAAATGGTGGGAGGAATACACATGTCACCTGCTCCGTGTCTTCCTTTCATCACAACATCTTCTGGACAAAAAATGCAAAACTCACACTTATCTTATGATTTTTCCGAAGCCTAATTTTAATGTGAGCATGGATTACTAAAATCATCTACTTCTGCGTTGCCTATTGTTTTCAAATTTCAATCCTATGGTCAGTATACACTTGTTTCTTCCTAGGATAGTGTATTCAACCATCCCCCCTGTTGAAAATATCCCTGATCTTATCGCTCATTTTGTACTTTGCCCCATCTCCTAACATCCCTATTGATATCTATTTCCCCAAGTGCCTTGTTGTGACTGACTCTTCTTGTGTGCTGACATTCCCATTTACACTCTAATAGAAATTCATTCGATTGCAAAAAGGGCCTTTTGCCCAAATCTTAAACTCACTCTTCTTCCTTCCCCTACACTGGAATCCTGCCTACTATCTCAATTTCACTGGAAGTTCTCTTTTCCATTCAGTAGTCCCAGGTACAAGATCTTATGCCATTGTAAATGGATTCAGAGGATTCACCTCTTGAGAACATAATTCAAAACTATGTATCCAAATGAAGGGCCCAACACCCTTGTGTGCTTCAGATCTTACCTAGTTTTCTATTATCATACTTACATTTCACCTTACATTCTTAAAATATCCCAGTTGCCCAATACCCGTATCCATCCAGCAGAATGACTCCTACACCCAATCGAACCTGATATGACCCTGAACCAGACTCTGTTCCCTCAATCTATCTTCACATAACAGCAGGTCCTGAGTTGATCTTGCCATACAGGTATGTAGGGAATCCTCCATCTGCTGAGAAGCTCAAAGGTAGATGCAGAAATGATCCCTGGAGCAAATGTAGGCAGCTAGGTAGGACCTGTGAGGTATAAAGTCATCTTCCATGGCCAACAACCCAGTCAGGATGAAGGGCTGTGGCTGAATCAGCCTCTCTCTTCTCAATGCAGGGAAGATGGACACAACCAGGCCTGGGTGGGTTCCTGATCCCGGGCTCCTAGGGTCTATAGGCCTTTATGACTTGTGAAAATGTCACAGGAAGGTGGGGCAGCCTCCATCTCATGGGACCCTTGGAAACAACTGTTAGGACAAAGTGGTTGCCAAGGCAGTGACGTCATTCACGTCCCTGAAGGAAGTGACCTCACCTCACTTCCTTGGTGATGGAACTCTCTGAACTTGGGATCCAGGAGTCGAGGCACCCAGAGGCAGTTCCAGTCCCAGTGGGCTCACTTGTTTTTCTGGACCAAGGCCAGAGTCATTCTTTCTTGGCACCTGGTGATGTATTGATAGCCAAATGCCTTGAATGGTCTCAACAGGGGTGTTTCCTGAGAAAGAAGTGTTGGCTCATTGCTGGCTCCTGACAACTACACAGATATGGCCAAGGAGACCAGAGCTGAGACAGGACAGGCCACTGCTCTGGAACATATTTTGACCCACCAGTCAGAGGGCAGAGTGGATAGACGCAGACCAAATACAGGGGTGGTTTGTGTGTCTTAGTGGGTGTGTGTTTCAATTTGGCGTTTTGTCTCATGTTCTGAGAACATGAAGGAAAAACGTTTTTGTTGTTGTTGTTGTTGTTGTTGTTGGTGGTGGTGGTGGTGGTGGTGGTTGGTTTGAAATGGACTGTTAACTAGTGAGTCTTTCTATGCCAGTGGATCCCACTGGGTTTGTGGTTAAAGAGAGTTGAGAGAAGAATGCAGCCGTGAATGTTTTCTGTCTAGTGGAAATCTTTGCAGGGCTCCTCATGGCCTATTGATGAATGGACTGCTGCTTGCCTTGCAGATGGGCAACACCTACCAAGATCCTAAGTTCCTGTATTCTTCCTGAATTTTGGCCACTGTCTGAAGGGGTTCGTGTTTTTGTGTCCAAGATGGGTTACCACCTTCAAGCTCTGTGACATGGCCATGGATTGGATTGCTGATGGGAACGCCAAGCATCTCAGAAAAGTCAAAAATTAGCATGACTGGTAAGGATCTCTCTGGAGAATCCCTGCTTGCTTAGATAGCCACCCAAGTTGCATGATTAGGAGCTGTCAGTGCCACAGTGTTCAATTCAAGGAAAGTTTTTCTCCAGGCTTCTTTCCTCCCTATTGTTCTGTTCCCCTGAATGTCAGGGAGGTGTTTGCCTTAGGGCACTCCTTTGGGGATCCTCAAGAAAACAGTTTCAAATGGAAATGAAGAGGCCCCATCAGTGCCTTTTAGGTAAAGTGCTTTGTAAAAGCTGTGTCCGAATCAGACTCTTGGCCCTGTGTGTGGCTGTGAATTACATTCTCAGCACCCCAGGAAACTCAAGAAAAATCCCATGTGTCCATCCAAATCTCAAAGGATGAAAAAGAAGTGTAATATTGGATGAAGTCTCTTGCCTTCCTCTGGTGAGGCTCCTGACCCCGATGAAGTAAGAACAGGGATCCTCTGGGTCAAATGAGTTGTTGCAAGCCCTCCAGTAACTAGCACACAGGTGTTTGGGTGTTTTCATGAGTCCAGTACACATAAAGAATCTACCCCTGGCAGGCAGGAGGCCTCGAATTTGAGAAGCAGAGCAGTATTAACTACAGGCCCATTTTATCTATCCTGTTTCTCAGGAAGGGTGTCCAGGCCACCATGACGTTTGGCACATGATGGGCATGAGAGCTTACTTTGCACACCATCTTAGACTGCTCCCCCTAAGGAAACCCCCAGCCAGAATGTTATGATGCGTGTCTGTATGGAAGAAGATGAGGGCCACGTGGGAGTGTTTTTGTTAGAATAGTGGTCTTTTGTGTGGTGGTTGGAAAAGATGAGTGGGTCCACCTCAGCTTGAACTCTGGTGTGATGCCATTAGAGACTCAGTTCTGGAACTGATCTCAGAGAACTCTTGCCATGAATCGTGTTGGGACTTTACAAGGCCAGGCATTAGAGGAGCCTTTGGAAACTGAGGTCTAGGCCGAGGGTGGCTTTCTCCACAGCACTGGGAATCTCAGCCAGGATTTCACATGAGTTTGCTGTTAAAGCCTTTTCAGCTATAGTTGACAGCCAACACTCACATGGACCTCTTATTTTAGACCCCGAATGGGCCTGGATCCCTGTGACCTTTCGCCACTCCTTGAAAAGCCTTGCCTGCATGCGATCTCCAGAGCTTTTACCGAAAGGAGATTCCTCGACCCTCAATGGCTCCCGAATGAATCAAAACCCACAGTGCCACCTTCTTCATTCTTGAAATATGGCTAGGCCAATAACATGAGGGTTTTGAGAATCCCATGACCAGAAATCCCTGGAGAACCTTTAGATCTCCTGTTGCTCACCATGACTGAACCGGCCAGTGCCGTTTTTGACTGAGTGGAATTCATGATCATGGTGAAGAACAGAGATGCCAGTGAGTAGGAGCCAGCAGGGAACTGGGCCTGGAGCAATGGAGTGCAGGTGTGTGACCAACATCTGTGGTGAGCCCCTGTGGTTCTGTCATTGGCTTCCCAATGACATGTGACTGACAAGGTGCAGCCAGCAGACCCTAAAATATAAAGGCATGTTGTTGTGGGGAGAGGATCTGGTGCGATGCTCAGAATCAAGTCGCTACGCTCAAGTGGGAAAGATATATGGGGTAGCAGCCCGGTTTGTGTTTTTTCCTTCAGACCCTGACTCACCCCACGTGACGGAGCTCCCTCCAGCACTGTGTCCCGGTTGACCTTTATGTATTTCAAAAACAAACACCAAATTTCCAGGGAAGCTGCAAGAAACGCCATGAAAACTGGAGGGTGAGCGAAAGGCTTCACAATCCACCCAGGGAGACACTCATACCCCAATGGCCACAGTTACCTACAAAGAGAGGATTCAGCTCTGCTGCCTCCTGTTCGCATTGGAAAATATGAAAGCATGTCCTCCTGTTCACATAGACTGAGACCAAGCTTTCCTGGTCTCACTGCAAAGGAAGCTAAAGCACAAAGCTCTATTTCTAGTGCACAGAGGACAGAGGCAGAGAGTCAAGAAGTCATTAGGCCAGCAAAGTTCCATGTTTGTGGAATGTTTACCCTGTCCCCTACTTTTGGGATCTCTTCTGCCACACCCGAGTTTGTGAGCTCCTCAGAATTTCCAATTCCAGATATGTATTCCCAGATTTTTTTCCTCTTCTCCTCTCACTGTGTCTTATTTGGGGTGATAGTAATGTCAAGGCATTGTGGTGGATGGCAGTGGAAGATTGTTATGTGGCACGTGTTCGCTTATATATTAGACTCATTTTCCGTTTTGCCATTTGAAATATTGAATCTCTGACACTAACCCATAGCCTACTAGAGTCTGACTACTTATCGTAACATCGATAAAAATAATCTAAAGGAATAGAAGTAGAGGCATTTGATAGGAGGCATGGTGTATACTTGGAATTGCCTTTTGCCTCATCAGAGATACATATTATGAAACCTGTCACACATTTTTCTCCTTTTATTTCTCCATGAATTTTCAAAATGAACAAATATGTAACTTCCTGACTCCCTGTCTCTGTCGCCTGGGTCACGATGTATACTCTTATATGCACATATATAATCCTACTGCCCTCACAGGTATATTCTTGAGAGTACTCTGATTTTGGAAAATACAAATTTCATGAAGAGATCACTGCCCCCCAGTACACTGAGGTCACTGAAAATTCCAGCTGTGGTGAGCTTATACTTCAACAAGTTGATCCATGGAACAATGTAGAGGAAAATGAATATTCTGGGTACATGTGTGATGGATATATATCCCCTTATGAGTTTCGATTGGCATACGTACTATTACATTTTAATAGATTAAATATATAGTATGGATTTGCAAACATGAAATATATGTGTCATATACTACCTTGATTCTTTCATGTCCATCTGGGTGGATTGATAATCAACTATTCACAAGATATTTCTCAGAAATATTCAGTTTCTTGACATACACATTAGTTTCTGAATACTCAAAATGAACTTCAGTGAATGTTGAGTACTAACCCTCATATTTCTACAGTAAGTGACCCAGTTGAACATCCATGAAAGTATATTCATATGGGACATGATGTGTCTTTTGAAGTAAATTTTCATTCAAAATTGTTAAATTCCTATTTCTTCAGAAATGATACATCCAGGATGTATCATTTCATCCAATAATCACAAATTGATATGCATATGATTCACTTACATTCACTCCCTGTATCAGATCCCATGTATTTCTCCATGTTGCTTTACTTGCTCTTTCATGAGATTTCTTTATAACACATTACTTTTGAATTCCATCAACATTTTCGAAGCAACACTCACAGTTTGGTATAAACAGTAACCCTAATATTACCACTAGATGTATAACTACTTGGACTGGATGTTTGTATGTGAATACCAGATTGCATGTATTTTTTAAAATATCAATTCAATCCATTATTTAAAATAGGAACCTGTTATATTTTTTATTCACCGTATGGTGTCTTCATGCATCATCTCTATATACGTAGACCCAGGGTACACCTATTTTTATCCCCAAACTCTAAACGATAGGGTTTCAAAACATGCTCCCAGAAATGGTGGGAGGAATACACATGTCACCTGCTCCGTGTCTTCCTTTCATCACAACATCTTCTGGACAAAAAATGCAAAACTCACACTTATCTTATGATTTTTCCGAAGCCTAATTTTAATGTGAGCATGGATTACTAAAATCATCTACTTCTGCGTTGCCTATTGTTTTCAAATTTCAATCCTATGGTCAGTATACACTTGTTTCTTCCTAGGATAGTGTATTCAACCATCCCCCCTGTTGAAAATATCCCTGATCTTATCGCTCATTTTGTACTTTGCCCCATCTCCTAACATCCCTATTGATATCTATTTCCCCAAGTGCCTTGTTGTGACTGACTCTTCTTGTGTGCTGACATTCCCATTTACACTCTAATAGAAATTCATTCGATTGCAAAAAGGGCCTTTTGCCCAAATCTTAAACTCACTCTTCTTCCTTCCCCTACACTGGAATCCTGCCTACTATCTCAATTTCACTGGAAGTTCTCTTTTCCATTCAGTAGTCCCAGGTACAAGATCTTATGCCATTGTAAATGGATTCAGAGGATTCACCTCTTGAGAACATAATTCAAAACTATGTATCCAAATGAAGGGCCCAACACCCTTGTGTGCTTCAGATCTTACCTAGTTTTCTATTATCATACTTACATTTCACCTTACATTCTTAAAATATCCCAGTTGCCCAATACCCGTATCCATCCAGCAGAATGACTCCTACACCCAATCGAACCTGATATGACCCTGAACCAGACTCTGTTCCCTCAATCTATCTTCACATAACAGCAGGTCCTGAGTTGATCTTGCCATACAGGTATGTAGGGAATCCTCCATCTGCTGAGAAGCTCAAAGGTAGATGCAGAAATGATCCCTGGAGCAAATGTAGGCAGCTAGGTAGGACCTGTGAGGTATAAAGTCATCTTCCATGGCCAACAACCCAGTCAGGATGAAGGGCTGTGGCTGAATCAGCCTCTCTCTTCTCAATGCAGGGAAGATGGACACAACCAGGCCTGGGTGGGTTCCTGATCCCGGGCTCCTAGGGTCTATAGGCCTTTATGACTTGTGAAAATGTCACAGGAAGGTGGGGCAGCCTCCATCTCATGGGACCCTTGGAAACAACTGTTAGGACAAAGTGGTTGCCAAGGCAGTGACGTCATTCACGTCCCTGAAGGAAGTGACCTCACCTCACTTCCTTGGTGATGGAACTCTCTGAACTTGGGATCCAGGAGTCGAGGCACCCAGAGGCAGTTCCAGTCCCAGTGGGCTCACTTGTTTTTCTGGACCAAGGCCAGAGTCATTCTTTCTTGGCACCTGGTGATGTGTTGATAGCCAAATGCCTTGAATGGTCTCAACAGGGGTGTTTCCTGAGAAAGAAGTGTTGGCTCATTGCTGGCTCCTGACAACTACACAGATATGGCCAAGGAGACCAGAGCTGAGACAGGACAGGCCACTGCTGTGGAACATATTTTGACCCACCAGTCAGAGGGCAGAGTGGATAGACGCAGACCAAATACAGGGGTGGTTTGTGTGTCTTAGTGGGTGTGTGTTTCAATTTGGCGTTTTGTCTCATGTTCTGAGAACATGAAGGAAAAACGTTTTTGTTGTTGTTGTTGTTGTTGTTGTTGGTGGTGGTGGTGGTGGTGGTGGTTGGTTTGAAATGGACTGTTAACTAGTGAGTCTTTCTATGCCAGTGGATCCCACTGGGTTTGTGGTTAAAGAGAGTTGAGAGAAGAATGCAGCCGTGAATGTTTTCTGTCTAGTGGAAATCTTTGCAGGGCTCCTCATGGCCTATTGATGAATGGACTGCTGCTTGCCTTGCAGATGGGCAACACCTACCAAGATCCTAAGTTCCTGTATTCTTCCTGAATTTTGGCCACTGTCTGAAGGGGTTCGTGTTTTTGTGTCCAAGATGGGTTACCACCTTCAAGCTCTGTGACATGGCCATGGATTGGATTGCTGATGGGAACGCCAAGCATCTCAGAAAAGTCAAAAATTAGCATGACTGGTAAGGATCTCTCTGGAGAATCCCTGCTTGCTTAGATAGCCACCCAAGTTGCATGATTAGGAGCTGTCAGTGCCACAGTGTTCAATTCAAGGAAAGTTTTTCTCCAGGCTTCTTTCCTCCCTATTGTTCTGTTCCCCTGAATGTCAGGGAGGTGTTTGCCTTAGGGCACTCCTTTGGGGATCCTCAAGAAAACAGTTTCAAATGGAAATGAAGAGGCCCCATCAGTGCCTTTTAGGTAAAGTGCTTTGTAAAAGCTGTGTCCGAATCAGACTCTTGGCCCTGTGTGTGGCTGTGAATTACATTCTCAGCACCCCAGGAAACTCAAGAAAAATCCCATGTGTCCATCCAAATCTCAAAGGATGAAAAAGAAGTGTAATATTGGATGAAGTCTCTTGCCTTCCTCTGGTGAGGCTCCTGACCCCGATGAAGTAAGAACAGGGATCCTCTGGGTCAAATGAGTTGTTGCAAGCCCTCCAGTAACTAGCACACAGGTGTTTGGGTGTTTTCATGAGTCCAGTACACATAAAGAATCTACCCCTGGCAGGCAGGAGGCCTCGAATTTGAGAAGCAGAGCAGTATTAACTACAGGCCCATTTTATCTATCCTGTTTCTCAGGAAGGGTGTCCAGGCCACCATGACGTTTGGCACATGATGGGCATGAGAGCTTACTTTGCACACCATCTTAGACTGCTCCCCCTAAGGAAACCCCCAGCCAGAATGTTATGATGCGTGTCTGTATGGAAGAAGATGAGGGCCACGTGGGAGTGTTTTTGTTAGAATAGTGGTCTTTTGTGTGGTGGTTGGAAAAGATGAGTGGGTCCACCTCAGCTTGAACTCTGGTGTGATGCCATTAGAGACTCAGTTCTGGAACTGATCTCAGAGAACTCTTGCCATGAATCGTGTTGGGACTTTACAAGGCCAGGCATTAGAGGAGCCTTTGGAAACTGAGGTCTAGGCCGAGGGTGGCTTTCTCCACAGCACTGGGAATCTCAGCCAGGATTTCACATGAGTTTGCTGTTAAAGCCTTTTCAGCTATAGTTGAGAGCCAACACTCACATGGACCTCTTATTTTAGACCCCGAATGGGCCTGGATCCCTGTGACCTTTCGCCACTCCTTGAAAAGCCTTGCCTGCATGCGATCTCCAGAGCTTTTACCGAAAGGAGATTCCTCGACCCTCAATGGCTCCCGAATGAATCAAAACCCACAGTGCCACCTTCTTCATTCTTGAAATATGGCTAGGCCAATAACATGAAGGTTTTGAGAATCCCATGACCAGAAATCCCTGGAGAACCTTTAGATCTCCTGTTGCTCACCATGACTGAACCGGCCAGTGCCGTTTTTGACTGAGTGGAATTCATGATCATGGTGAAGAAAAGAGATGCCAGTGAGTACGAGCCAGCACGGAACTGGGCCTGGAGCTATGGAGTGCAGGTGTGTGACCAACATCTGTGGTGAGCCCCTGTGGTTCTGTCATTGGCTTCCCAATGACATGTGACTGACAAGGTGCAGCCAGCAGACCCTAAAATATAAAGGCATGTTGTTGTGGGGAGAGGATCTGGTGCGATGCTCAGAATCAAGTCGCTACACTCAAGTGGGAAAGATATATGAGGTAGCAGCCCGGTTTGTGTTTTTTCCTTCAGACCCTGACTCACCCCACGTGACGGAGCTCCCTCCAGCACTGTGTCCTGGTTGACCTTTATGTATTTCAAAAACAAACGCCAAATTTCCAGGGAAGCTGCAAGAAACGCCATGAAAACTGGAGGGTGAGCCAAAGGCTTCACAATCCACCCAGGGAGACAGTCATACCCCAATGGCCACAGTTACCTACAAAGAGAGGATTCAGCTCTGCTGCCTCCTGTTCGCATTGGAAAATATGAAAGCATGCCCTCCTGTTCACATAGACTGAGACCAAGCTTACCTGGTCTCACTGCAAAGGAAGCTAAAGCACAAAGCTCTATTTCTAGTGCACAGAGGTCAGAGGCAGATAGTCAAGAAGTCATTAGGCCAGCAAAGTTCCATGTTTGTGGAATGTTTACCCTGTCCCCTACTTTTGGGATCTCTTCTGCCACACCCGAGTTTGTGAGCTCCTCAGAATTTCCAATTCCAGATATGTATTCCCAGATTTTTTTCCTCTTCTCCTCTCACTGTGTCTTATTTGGGGTGATAGTAATGTCAAGGCATTGTGGTGGATGGCAGTGGAAGATTGTTATGTGGCACGTGTTCGCATATATATTAGACTCATTTTCCGTTTTGCCATTTGAAATATTGAATCTCTGACACTAACCCATAGCCTACTAGAGTCTGACTACTTATCGTAACATCGATAAAAATAATCTAAAGGAATAGAAGTAGAGGCATTTGATAGGAGGCATGGTGTATACTTGGAATTGCCTTTTGCCTCATCAGAGATACATATTATGAAACCTGTCACACATTTTTCTCCTTTTATTTCTCCATGAATTTTCAAAATGAACAAATATGTAACTTCCTGACTCCCTGTCTCTGTCGCCTGGGTCACGATGTATACTCTTATATGCACATATATAATCCTACTGCCCTCACAGGTATATTCTTGAGAGTACTCTGATTTTGGAAAATACAAATTTCATGAAGAGATCACTGCCCCCCAGTACACTGAGGTCACTGAAAATTCCAGCTGTGGTGAGCTTATACTTCAACAAGTTGATCCATGGAACAATGTAGAGGAAAATGAATATTCTGGGTACATGTGTGATGGATATATATCCCCTTATGAGTTTCGATTGGCATACGTACTATTACATTTTAATAGATTAAATATATAGTATGGATTTGCAAACATGAAATATATGTGTCATATACTACCTTGATTCTTTCATGTCCATCTGGGTGGATTGATAATCAACTATTCACAAGATATTTCTCAGAAATATTCATTTTCTTGACATACACATTAGTTTCTGAATACTCAAAATGAACTTCAGTGAATGTTGAGTACTAACCCTCATATTTCTACAGTAAGTGACCCAGTTGAACATCCATGAAAGTATATTCATATGGGACATGATGTGTATTTTGAAGTAAATTTTCATTCAAAATTGTTAAATTCCTATTTCTTCAGAAATGATACATCCAGGATGTATCATTTCATCCAATAAGCACAAATTGATATGCATATGATTCACTTACATTCACTCCCTGTATCAGATCCCATGTATTTCTCCATGTTGCTTTACTTGCTCTTTCATGAGATTTCTTTATAACACATTACTTTTGAATTCCATCAACATTTTCGAAGCAACACTCACAGTTTGGTATAAACAGTAACCCTAATATTACCACTAGATGTATAACTACTTGGACTGGATGTTTGTATGTGAATACCAGATTGCATGTATTTTTTAAAATATCAATTCAATCCATTATTTAAAATAGGAACCTGTTATATTTTTTATTCACCGTATGGTGTCTTCATGCATCATCTCTATATACGTAGACCCAGGGTACACCTATTTTTATCCCCAAACTCTAAACGATAGGGTTTCAAAACATGCTCCCAGAAATGGTGGGAGGAATACACATGTCACCTGCTCCGTGTCTTCCTTTCATCACAACATCTTCTGGACAAAAAATGCAAAACTCACACTTATCTTATGATTTTTCCGAAGCCTAATTTTAATGTGAGCATGGATTACTAAAATCATCTACTTCTGCGTTGCCTATTGTTTTCAAATTTCAATCCTATGGTCAGTATACACTTGTTTCTTCCTAGGATAGTGTATTCAACCATCCCCCCTGTTGAAAATATCCCTGATCTTATCGCTCATTTTGTACTTTGCCCCATCTCCTAACATCCCTATTGATATCTATTTCCCCAAGTGCCTTGTTGTGACTGACTCTTCTTGTGTGCTGACATTCCCATTTACACTCTAATAGAAATTCATTCGATTGCAAAAAGGGCCTTTTGCCCAAATCTTAAACTCACTCTTCTTCCTTCCCCTACACTGGAATCCTGCCTACTATCTCAATTTCACTGGAAGTTCTCTTTTCCATTCAGTAGTCCCAGGTACAAGATCTTATGCCATTGTAAATGGATTCAGAGGATTCACCTCTTGAGAACATAATTCAAAACTATGTATCCAAATGAAGGGCCCAACACCCTTGTGTGCTTCAGATCTTACCTAGTTTTCTATTATCATACTTACATTTCACCTTACATTCTTAAAATATCCCAGTTGCCCAATACCCGTATCCATCCAGCAGAATGACTCCTACACCCAATCGAACCTGATATGACCCTGAACCAGACTCTGTTCCCTCAATCTATCTTCACATAACAGCAGGTCCTGAGTTGATCTTGCCATACAGGTATGTAGGGAATCCTCCATCTGCTGAGAAGCTCAAAGGTAGATGCAGAAATGATCCCTGGAGCAAATGTAGGCAGCTAGGTAGGACCTGTGAGGTCTAAAGTCATCTTCCATGGCCAACAACCCAGTCAGGATGAAGGGCTGTGGCTGAATCAGCCTCTCTCTTCTCAATGCAGGGAAGATGGACACAACCAGGCCTGGGTGGGTTCCTGATCCCGGGCTCCTAGGGTCTATAGGCCTTTATGACTTGTGAAAATGTCACAGGAAGGTGGGGCAGCCTCCATCTCATGGGACCCTTGGAAACAACTGTTAGGACAAAGTGGTTGCCAAGGCAGTGACGTCATTCACGTCCCTGAAGGAAGTGACCTCACCTCACTTCCTTGGTGATGGAACTCTCTGAACTTGGGATCCAGGAGTCGAGGCACCCAGAGGCAGTTCCAGTCCCAGTGGGCTCACTTGTTTTTCTGGACCAAGGCCAGAGTCATTCTTTCTTGGCACCTGGTGATGTGTTGATAGCCAAATGCCTTGAATGGTCTCAACAGGGGCGTTTCCTGAGAAAGAAGTGTTGGCTCATTGCTGGCTCCTGACAACTACACAGATATGGCCAAGGAGACCAGAGCTGAGACAGGACAGGCCACTGCTGTGGAACATATTTTGACCCACCATTCAGAGGGCAGAGTGGATAGACGCAGACCAAATACAGGGGTGGTTTGTGTGTCTTAGTGGGTGTGTGTTTCAATTTGGCGTTTTGTCTCATGTTCTGAGAACATGAAGGAAAAACGTTTTTGTTGTTGTTGTTGTTGTTGTTGGTGGTGGTGGTGGTTGGTTTGAAATGGACTGTTAACTAGTGAGTCTTTCTATGCCAGTGGATCCCACTGGGTTTGTGGTTAAAGAGAGTAGAGAGAAGAATGCAGCCGTGAATGTTTTCTGTCTAGTGGAAATCTTTGCAGGGCTCCTCATGGCCTATTGATGAATGGACTGCTGCTTGCCTTGCAGATGGGCAACACCTACCAAGATCCTAAGTTCCTGTATTCTTCCTGAATTTTGGCCACTGTCTGAAGGGGTTCGTGTTTTTGTGTCCAAGATGGGTTACCACCTTCAAGCTCTGTGACATGGCCATGGATTGGATTGCTGATGGGAACGCCAAGCATCTCAGAAAAGTCAAAAATTAGCATGACTGGTAAGGATCTCTCTGGAGAATCCCTGCTTGCTTAGAAAGCCACCCAAGTTGCATGATTAGGAGCTGTCAGTGCCACAGTGTTCAATTCAAGGAAAGTTTTTCTCCAGGCTTCTTTCCTCCCTATTGTTCTGTTCCCCTGAATGTCAGGGAGGTGTTTGCCTTAGGGCACTCCTTTGGGGATCCTCAAGAAAACAGTTTCAAATGGAAATGAAGAGGCCCCATCAGTGCCTTTTAGGTAAAGTGCTTTGTAAAAGCTGTGTCCGAATCAGACTCTTGGCCCTGTGTGTGGCTGTGAATTACATTCTCAGCACCCCAGGAAACTCAAGAAAAATCCCATGTGTCCATCCAAATCTCAAAGGATGAAAAAGAAGTGTAATATTGGATGAAGTCTCTTGCCTTCCTCTGGTGAGGCTCCTGACCCCGATGAAGTAAGAACAGGGATCCTCTGGGTCAAATGAGTTGTTGCAAGCCCTCCAGTAACTAGCACACAGGTGTTTGGGTGTTTTCATGAGTCCAGTACACATAAAGAATCTACCCCTGGCAGGCAGGAGGCCTCGAATTTGAGAAGCAGAGCAGTATTAACTACAGGCCCATTTTATCTATCCTGTTTCTCAGGAAGGGTGTCCAGGCCACCATGACGTTTGGCACATGATGGGCATGAGAGCTTACTTTGCACACCATCTTAGACTGCTCCCCCTAAGGAAACCCCCAGCCAGAATGTTATGATGCGTGTCTGTATGGAAGAAGATGAGGGCCAGGTGGGAGTGTTTTTGTTAGAATAGTGGTCTTTTGTGTGGTGGTTGGAAAAGATGAGTGGGTCCACCTCAGCTTGAACTCTGGTGTGATGCCATTAGAGACTCAGTTCTGGAACTGATCTCAGAGAACTCTTGCCATGAATCGTGTTGGGATTTTACAAGGCCAGGCATTAGAGGAGCCTTTGGAAACTGAGGTCTAGGCCGAGGGTGGCTTTCTCCACAGCACTGGGAATCTCAGCCAGGATTTCACATGAGTTTGCTGTTAAAGCCTTTTCAGCTAGAGTTGAGAGCCAACACTCACATGGACCTCTTATTTTAGACCCCGAATGGGCCTGGATCCCTGTGACCTTTCGCCACTCCTTGAAAAGCCTTGCCTGCATGCGATCTCCAGAGCTTTTACCGAAAGGAGATTCCTCGACCCTCAATGGCTCCCGAATGAATCAAAACCCACAGTGCCACCTTCTTCATTCTTGAAATATGGCTAGGCCAATAACATGAAGGTTTTGAGAATCCCATGACCAGAAATCCCTGGAGAACCTTTAGATCTCCTGTTGCTCACCATGACTGAACCGGCCAGTGCCGTTTTTGACTGAGTGGAATTCATGATCATGGTGAAGAACAGAGATGCCAGTGAGTAGGAGCCAGCAGGGAACTGGGCCTGGAGCTATGGAGTGCAGGTGTGTGACCAACATCTGTGGTGAGCCCCTGTGGTTCTGTCATTGGCTTCCCAATGACATGTGACTGACAAGGTGCAGCCAGCAGACCCTAAAATATAAAGGCATGTTGTTGTGGGGAGAGGATCTGGTGCGATGCTCAGAATCAAGTCGCTACGCTCAAGTGGGAAAGATATATGGGGTAGCAGCCCGGTTTGTGTTTTTTCCTTCAGACCCTGACTCACCCCACGTGACGGAGCTCCCTCCAGCACTGTGTCCCAGTTGACCTTTATGTATTTCAAAAAAAAACACCAAATTTCCAGGGAAGCTGCAAGAAACGCCATGAAAACTGGAGGGTGAGCCAAAGGCTTCACAATCCACCCAGGGAGACACTCATCCCCAATGGCCACAGTTACCTACAAAGAGAGGATTCAGCTCTGCTGCCTCCTGTTCGCATTGGAAAATATGAAAGCATGTCCTCCTGTTCACATAGACTGAGACCAAGCTTTCCTGGTCTCACTGCAAAGGAAGCTAAAGCACAAAGCTCTATTTCTAGTGCACAGAGGTCAGAGGCAGAGAGTCAAGAAATCATTAGGCCAGCAAAGTTCCATGTTTGTGGAATGTTTACCCTGTCCCCTACTTTTGGGATCTCTTCTGCCACACCCGAGTTTGTGAGCTCCTCAGAATTTCCAATTCCAGATATGTATTCCCAGATTTTTTTCCTCTTCTCCTCTCACTGTGTCTTATTTGGGGTGATAGTAATGTCAAGGCATTGTGGTGGATGGCAGTGGAAGATTGTTATGTGGCACGTGTTCGCTTATATATTAGACTCATTTTCCGTTTTGCCATTTGAAATATTGAATCTCTGACACTAACCCATAGCCTACTAGAGTCTGACTACTTATCGTAACATCGATAAAAATAATCTAAAGGAATAGAAGTAGAGGCATTTGATAGGAGGCATGGTGTATACTTGGAATTGCCTTTTGCCTCATCAGAGATACATATTATGAAACCTGTCACACATTTTTCTCCTTTTATTTCTCCATGAATTTTCAAAATGAACAAATATGTAACTTCCTGACTCCCTGTCTCTGTCGCCTGGGTCACGATGTATACTCTTATATGCACATATATAATCTTACTGCCCTCACAGGTATATTCTTGAGAGTACTCTGATTTTGGAAAATACAAATTTCATGAAGAGATCACTGCCCCCCAGTACACTGAGGTCACTGAAAATTCCAGCTGTGGTGAGCTTATACTTCAACAAGTTGATCCATGGAACAATGTAGAGGAAAATGAATATTCTGGGTACATGTGTGATGGATATATATCCCCTTATGAGTTTCGATTGGCATACGTACTATTACATTTTAATAGATTAAATATATAGTATGGATTTGCAAACATGAAATATATGTGTCATATACTACCTTGATTCTTTCATGTCCATCTGGGTGGATTGATAATCAACTATTCACAAGATATTTCTCAGAAATATTCATTTTCTTGACATACACATTAGTTTCTGAATACACAAAATGAACTTCAGTGAATGTTGAGTACTAACCCTCATATTTCTACAGTAAGTGACCCAGTTGAACATCCATGAAAGTATATTCATATGGGACATGATGTGTCTTTTGAAGTAAATTTTCATTCAAAATTGTTAAATTCCTATTTCTTCAGAAATGATACATCCAGGATGTATCATTTCATCCAATAATCACAAATTGATATGCATATGATTCACTTACATTCACTCCCTGTATCAGATCCCATGTATTTCTCCATGTTGCTTTACTTGCTCTTTCATGAGATTTTTTATAACACATTACTTTTGAATTCCATCAACATTTTCGAAGCAACACTCACAGTTTGGTATAAACAGTAACCCTAATATTACCACTAGATGTATAACTACTTGGACTGGATGTTTGTATGTGAATACCAGATTGCATGTATTTTTTAAAATATCAATTCAATCCATTATTTAAAATAGGAACCTGTTATATTTTTTATTCACCGTATGGTGTCTTCATGCATCATCTCTATATACGTAGACCCAGGGTACACCTATTTTTATCCCCAAACTCTAAACGATAGGGTTTCAAAACATGCTCCCAGAAATGGTGGGAGGAATACACATGTCACCTGCTCCGTGTCTTCCTTTCATCACATCATCTTCTGGACAAAAAATGCAAAACTCACACTTATCTTATGATTTTTCCGAAGCCTAATTTTAATGTGAGCATGGATTACTAAAATCATCTACTTCTGCGTTGCCTATTGTTTTCAAATTTCAATCCTATGGTCAGTATACACTTGTTTCTTCCTAGGATAGTGTATTCAACCATCCCCCCTGTTGAAAATATCCCTGATCTTATCGCTCATTTTGTACTTTGCCCCATCTCCTAACATCCCTATTGATATCTATTTCCAAAAGTGCCTTGTTGTGACTGACTCTTCTTGTGTGCTGACATTCCCATTTACACTCTAATAGAAATTCATTCGATTGCCAAAAGGGCCTTTTGCCCAAATCTTAAACTCACTCTTCTTCCTTCCCCTACACTGGAATCCTGCCTACTATCTCAATTTCACTGGAAGTTCTCTTTTCCATTCAGTAGTCCCAGGTACAAGATCTTATGCCATTGTAAATGGATTCAGAGGATTCACCTCTTGAGAACATAATTCAAAACTATGTATGGCCCAATGAAGGGCCCAACACCCTTGTGTGCTTCAGATCTTACCTAGTTTTCTATTATCATACTTACATTTCACCTTACATTCTTAAAATATCCCAGTTGCCCAATACCCATATCCATCCAGCAGAATGACTCCTACACCCAATCGAACCTGATATGACCCTGAACCAGACTCTGTTCCCTCAATCTATCTTCACATAACAGCAGGTCCTGAGTTGATCTTGCCATACAGGTATGTAGGGAATCCTCCATCTGCTGAGAAGCTCAAAGGTAGATGCAGAAATGATCCCTGGAGCAAATGTAGGCAGCTAGGTAGGACCTGTGAGGTCTAAAGTCATCTTCCATGGCCAACAACCCAGTCAGGATGAAGGGCTGTGGCTGAATCAGCCTCTCTCTTCTCAATGCAGGGAAGATGGACACAACCAGGCCTGGGTGGGTTCCTGATCCCGGGCTCCTAGGGTCTATAGGCCTTTATGACTTGTGAAAATGTCACAGGAAGGTGGGGCAGCCTCCATCTCATGGGACCCTTGGAAACAACTGTTAGGACAAAGTGGTTGCCAAGGCAGTGACGTCATTCACGTCCCTGAAGGAAGTGACCTCACCTCACTTCCTTGGTGATGGAACTCTCTGAACTTGGGATCCAGGAGTCGAGGCACCCAGAGGCAGTTCCAGTCCCAGTGGGCTCACTTGTTTTTCTGGACCAAGGCCAGAGTCATTCTTTCTTGGCACCTGGTGATGTGTTGATAGCCAAATGCCTTGAATGGTCTCAACAGGGGTGTTTCCTGAGAAAGAAGTGATGGCTCATTGCTGGCTCCTGACAACTACACAGATATGGCCAAGGAGACCAGAGCTGAGACAGGACAGGCCACTGCTGTGGAACATATTTTGACCCACCAGTCAGAGGGCAGAGTGGATAGACGCAGACCAAATACAGGGGTGGTTTGTGTGTCTTAGTGGGTGTGTGTTTCAATTTGGCGTTTTGTCTCATGTTCTGAGAACATGAAGGAAAAACGTTTTTGTTGTTGTTGTTGTTGGTGGTGGTGGTGGTGGTGGTGGTGGTGGTGGTGGTGGTTGGTTTGAAATGGACTGTTAACTAGTGAGTCTTTCTATGCCAGTGGATCCCACTGGGTTTGTGGTTAAAGAGAGTAGAGAGAAGAATGCAGCCGTGAATGTTTTCTGTCTAGTGGAAATCTTTGCAGGGCTCCTCATGGCCTATTGATGAATGGACTGCTGCTTGCCTTGCAGATCGGCAACACCTACCAAGATCCTAAGTTCCTGTATTCTTCCTGAATTTTGGCCACTGTCTGAAGGGGTTCGTGTTTTTGTGTCCAAGATGGGTTACCACCTTCAAGCTCTGTGACATGGCCATGGATTGGATTGCTGATGGGAACGCCAAGCATCTCAGAAAAATCAAAAATTAGCATGACTGGTAAGGATCTCTCTGGAGAATCCCTGCTTGCTTAGATAGCCACCCAAGTTGCATGATTAGGAGCTGTCAGTGCCACAGTGTTCAATTCAAGGAAAGTTTTTCTCCAGGCTTCTTTCCTCCCTATTGTTCTGTTCCCCTGAATGTCAGGGAGGTGTTTGCCTTAGGGCACTCCTTTGGGGATCCTCAAGAAAACAGTTTCAAATGGAAATGAAGAGGCCCCATCAGTGCCTTTTAGGTAAAGTGCTTTGTAAAAGCTGTGTCCGAATCAGACTCTTGGCCCTGTGTGTGGCTGTGAATTACATTCTCAGCACCCCAGGAAACTCAAGAAAAATCCCATGTGTCCATCCAAATCTCAAAGGATGAAAAAGAAGTGTAATATTGGATGAAGTCTCTTGCCTTCCTCTGGTGAGGCTCCTGACCCCGATGAAGTAAGAACAGGGATCCTCTGGGTCAAATGAGTTGTTGCAAGCCCTCCAGTAACTAGCACACAGGTGTTTGGGTGTTTTCATGAGTCCAGTACACATAAAGAATCTACCCCTGGCAGGCAGGAGGCCTCGAATTTGAGAAGCAGAGCAGTATTAACTACAGGCCCATTTTATCTATCCTGTTTCTCAGGAAGGGTGTCCAGGCCACCATGACGTTTGGCACATGATGGGCATGAGAGCTTACTTTGCACACCATCTTAGACTGCTCCCCCTAAGGAAACCCCCAGCCAGAATGTTATGATGCGTGTCTGTATGGAAGAAGATGAGGGCCACGTGGGAGTGTTTTTGTTAGAATAGTGGTCTTTTGTGTGGTGGTTGGAAAAGATGAGTGGGTCCACCTCAGCTTGAACTCTGGTGTGATGCCATTAGAGACTCAGTTCTGGAACTGATCTCAGAGAACTCTTGCCATGAATCGTGTTGGGATTTTACAAGGCCAGGCATTAGAGGAGCCTTTGGAAACTGAGGTCTAGGCCAAGGGTGGCTTTCCCCACAGCACTGGCAATCTCAGCCAGGATTTCACATGAGTTTGCTGTTAAAGCCTTTTCAGCTAGAGTTGAGAGCCAACACTCACATGGACCTCTTATTTTAGACCCCGAATGGGCCTGGATCCCTGTGACCTTTCGCCACTCCTTGAAAAGCCTTGCCTGCATGCGATCTCCAGAGCTTTTACTGAAAGGAGATTCCTCGACCCTCAATGGCTCCCGAATGAATCAAAACCCACAGTGCCACCTTCTTCATTCTTGAAATATGGCTAGGCCAATAACATGAAGGTTTTGAGAATCCCATGACCAGAAATCCCTGGAGAACCTTTAGATCTCCTGTTGCTCACCATGACTGAACCGGCCAGTGCCGTTTTTGACTGAGTGGAATTCATGATCATGGTGAAGAACAGAGATGCCAGTGAGTAGGAGCCAGCAGGGAACTGGGCCTGGAGCTATGGAGTGCAGGTGTGTGACCAACATCTGTGGTGAGCCCCTGTGGTTCTGTCATTGGCTTCCCAATGACATGTGACTGACAAGGTGCAGCCAGCAGACCCTAAAATATAAAGGCATGTTGTTGTGGGGAGAGGATCTGGTGCGATGCTCAGAATCAAGTCGCTACGCTCAAGTGGGAAAGATATATGGGGTAGCAGCCCGGTTTGTGTTTTTTCCTTCAGACCCTGACTCACCCCACGTGACGGAGCTCCCTCCAGCACTGTGTCCCGGTTGACCTTTATGTATTTCAAAAACAAACGCCAAATTTCCAGGGAAGCTGCAAGAAATGCCATGAAAACTGGAGGGTGAGCCAAAGGCTTCACAATCCACCCAGGGAGACACTCATACCCCAATGGCCACAGTTACCTACAAAGAGAGGATTCAGCTCTGCTGCCTCCTGTTCGCATTGGAAAATATGAAAGCATGCCCTCCTGTTCACATAGACTGAGACCAAGCTTTCCTGGTCTCACTGCAAAGGAAGCTAAAGCACAAAGCTCTATTTCTAGTGCACAGAGGTCAGAGGCAGATAGTCAAGAAGTCATTAGGCCAGCAAAGTTCCATGTTTGTGGAATGTTTACCCTGTCCCCTACTTTTGGGATCTCTTCTGCCACACCCGAGTTTGTGAGCTCCTCAGAATTTCCAATTCCAGATATGTATTCCCAGATTTTTTTCCTCTTCTCCTCTCACTGTGTCTTATTTGGGGTGATAGTAATGTCAAGGCATTGTGGTGGATGGCAGTGGAAGATTGTTATGTGGCACGTGTTCGCATATATATTAGACTCATTTTCCGTTTTGCCATTTGAAATATTGAATCTCTGACACTAACCCATAGCCTACTAGAGTCTGACTACTTATC